>NW_021637699.1:0-116908 GCF_004799145.2 Neltuma alba
TTTTCTCTATCAACATCCATGGAAACCTGGTTTCTTAACCATACCAATCGAAACCTCCTCAACCCCATTTGGTCTACCCATGTTTTCGTCTCATCATCGCCCCTTGATAGCTTTGCTAAACTTTTAGACACTGGCAATTTGGTTCTAAGAGATAGAGGAGGAAGGCAAAAGGTTCTATGGCAGAGTTTTGATTATCCCTGCGACACTTTGCTTCCGTTCGCGAAACTTGGTTTGGGACCGAAAAGCCGGTTTGGACCGGATCTTGACGTCTTGGAAATCCCCTGATAATCCATCACTTGGAAGTGTAACCATGAGGATAGACCCGACAGGATATCCTCAAGCTTTCCATGTATAAAAACGGAGTTCCATTCTGGCGGGTGGGGTCATGGCAGGTCAAAGATGGAGCGGTTTGTCGTGATGAAACCGACCACCCCGTCTTGTATGTGGTCTTTATTAACAATGCCAATGAAGTTACTGTAATGAATGGCGTCAAAATGCTCGATGACCCTTCTATCTTCATAAGAATTGTGCTCGAGGAAACGGGTCGGATAACAAGAACCATTTGGCTAGCTCAAGAAAATAGATGGCTCGAAGTCTGGTATGATCCCACAGAAGAATGTGATAGATTTAGAAAATGTGGATCAAATAGTATTTGTGATCCTTATAATAGTAAAAAGTTTCAATGTTTGTGTCTGCCTGGATTCGACAAGAACCTAAGAAATGGATCAGCAAGCGGATGTGTGAGGAAGAAAAATGTGTCCACGTGTCGAAGTGGGGAAGGGTTTGTGAAGGTGGCAAGGTTGAAGGTGCCAGAGACGTCGAAGGCACTTGTGGATAACAATGTGAACATGAGCTTGAATGGTTGCAAAGAGAAATGCTTGAAGGATTGTTCATGTAAAGCATATACAAGTGTGAATGAAATTACGCAGAGAGGTTGTTTGACATGGCACAATGACATGGAAGATATTAGAAAATTTAATGGTGGGGGACAAGACTTATACGTGCGTGTGGATGCAGTTGAGTTAGGTATGTATTCTTATTCACAACTTTATTTCTATTTTTATTAGTTCAATATATTCTTGTTTGAGTCATTGGGGACATAAATGCAAAAACATATCGGCATGGTATTAAAATAGAACCCAAATTGGCTAAATGATTTGGTCTGGAGTTTTGGGCAAGTCGACCATGTTGGATTTTATATTTGTTTCTCACATTGTAAAATACAAAATGATGCTGTTTTGAGTTAAGAAAATAATAGTCCATCATATTTACGTTTAGTAATTCTGTTTTGTTTGATTATATCTGGTTTATACATGAATTATCCTTTTCCTTGTGCATTAATGCATTTTTTTTATTTGAATATTACTCTTTTGATGGTCGTATATGAATTTTTTTATGGGATATATATGAATATTATTGCATACTTTATTTAAATTACAATATTTTAATCATAACTGGGCTGACCAATTGGACCACTAATCTTAAAACTAGAGTCTCAGTTAGTTTAATAACCAATCTGACTTTTAGCACATTGGAGTATAGATTCTCTCCGTCAGGTCTCCTAGACATCCTAGTCCTCTCTTCACTTAGGTGGTCCAGGACAAAAATCGAATTCTCTCCCTATGTATAATTTTTTTTGTAATGCTACGCACTTACCATAATAAAGCATGCAAATTACCAGTATTATCCATGTACTGTATAATGTACTTTAAACTTTGATGGATATACACTTGCGGATTGCCCATGAAAACTTATTATTTGCAGCCAAATATG
Source organism: Neltuma alba (assembly GCF_004799145.2). Classification (NCBI taxonomy): domain Eukaryota; kingdom Viridiplantae; phylum Streptophyta; class Magnoliopsida; order Fabales; family Fabaceae; genus Neltuma; species Neltuma alba. The sequence goes on from NW_021637699.1 coordinate 1,774, forward strand.
AAAGGAAGCCCTACGGTTCTCTTGGCAAGAAGGGGTTGGTGACAATCATAGTTCTCTCTACTTTGTTGTTTATACTTGTGACGACCTCTTTCTTGTACTGGTTTGCAAAGAAACGGAGGCATGGTAAGCTAATTAACTCAATTGTATACGTATTGAAGTATATTATATATATATATATAATTTCCCTCTCTTCCCTACAACATACTTATTCTCTTACTTGAGGATGATTGAATGGATCACAACTCATCTGTTATTATCTCTTGATCCAGCGGCGAAAGGAACACATACCAACTATGTGCTTGATAGAGAACACAATTCAAATTTATTATTATTCAATCTAAGTGACATAATTGAAGCAACAAACAATTTCTCTGTCGCTAACATGATTGGAAAAGGCGGTTTTGGATTTGTTTACAAGGTAAGAATTCTTCTGTAACTAGTTTCAAACTTCATTAATTTTGACCAAGGCATACATACATACATACATACATACATACATACATACATACATACATACATACATACATATTTTCCTGCTTTATAGAAAGACAAACAGGGCCCAAAAGGGACAGTTTTCACAGTTATAGTTTATTGCAATAAATTAAAGGAACATGTGTGCATACAGTTGTATACATGACTATATATGGATTTTGATTCCAGGGCATACTCCGTGATGGAATGGAGATAGCAGTAAAGAAGTTGTCAAAGTATTCTGATCAAAGCATTGAAGAATTCAAAAATGAGGTTGCTATAATGACAAAGCTCCAACATAAGAATCTTGTAAGGATCTTAGGTTGCTGCATACAAGGAGAAGATAACATGTTGATCTATGAATATTTACCAAACAAAGCTTGGACTCTTTCATTTTTGGTATGTTCTTTTCATTTTGTCATGTGAAGTTTTCATCTTTGATAAAAAAAAAAAGTAAATTGATCAATTCTCATTCATAATTATTTGAAAATTTTTATTCAGATCAAGCAAAAAAATTACAACTAGATTGGAGGATGCGATTTGATATCATTTGTGGGATTGCAAGAGGGATCTTGTACCTTCATCAAGATTCAAGATTAAAAATAATTCATAGAGACTTAAAGGCTAGCAATATCTTGTTAGACCATGCATTGAATCCAAAAATTACTGATTTTGGTATGGCTCGAATATTTGGTGAAGATCAAATTGAAGCAAGCACAAATCGCGTTGTGGGAACTTAGTAAGTATTCTATAATGCAAAACATCACTTCTTTTGTCTTGTTATGTTATGTAGGATTATACTTTTTACAATTTTAAATGAATGAAAAAATTTAATTAATTGTTGAGTTGCAAGGATCTCGGACGTTATCAATATATCTAAGTATAGCGTACATTTTGACCAATATGTTAGAAATTACAATAAAATTATTTAGTACTTGCACTTAACAATTTTAAGTATTTTAAATTGAAGTTGTTTTGATAAGTTTCAATAATTTTTTTTTAATATAGTGGCTATATGTCTCCTGAATATGCAATGGAAGGATTATTTTCAATAAAGTCTGATGTATATGGCTTTGGAGTTCTACTTCTTGAAATTATTACCAGCAGAAAGAATGGTGGCCATTATGATGATATTACTTCTACTTTGGTTAAACATGTAAGTACTATCCATAAGGATCAACCACTCTAATATTTGATGTTCCGTTCAATCTATAATAATCTACTAATGTCTTTCAACCAATTCAGATTTGGGACTTATGGAGAGAGAATAGAGCCATGGAGATCATAGATCCATCTTTAAAATATGAGACATGCCTTGAATATGATGATGAAGTTCTAAAATGCATTCAGATTGGATTGTTATGCGTGCAAGAGTATGCGTCAGATAGGCCAACTATGCTAGAAATCGTTTCGATGTTGGAGAATGACTCCACTCTTCCTCCTCCCAAACAACCAGCATTCGTTTTCAAGGAAACTACTCGTGATCGTTCAAATCAATCAATTGGCGAAGAAGCAAATAATTCTTTATGTGGAATGAGTACTTCTGTGATTGAAGCTCGCTGAAGGCCATAACTCTTGAAAGTATACAAGATATTTGAATGCTGCTGTTACATATAGTGATACTGTTTTGTGAAGGGAATGGTTCCAAGACTTCCCTAAAATTGTGAATCATAATGACTCTTATATATGTACGCACACATGTAACTATTTGAAGTCACTTTATGCGAATGATGCCTGTATTTTTTAGTATAGATTGAAATTACAAAATGAAATTGAGTGTGAAATTTGCTGGATCATAATTATGATTTGCATTAGTTATTAATTAATTGGCAAATTCATCTAGCATTCTAAGTCCATATTTTAGCAAATAGAATAGAATGGAAGAAATACGGATAGAGACCTAAGGCATCGCATTTAAAGAGAGCTAGTTAATTCGGCATGTTCTATCAGTTGTAAATTAGGCGATTTCTTAGTGGTACCGCATGATATGGCATCCTGAGCCAATATAAGCATCAAAGTTTATTTAAAATAAACGATAAGATTCTCATGTCAAATTTCATCTAACATCTATTTTTATCTATTACCTATATATCTAAAAAATTTATAATTTATAATTTATAATTACTATTTCCTCCTGAAATGCCATAATGAATATTTTTTTAATTTCTTTTTTGGTAATTTCTTAAGCTTTGACATGATTTCTGATGAACACGGCTGGATTGGGTGAATTGTTAATGATGTAGGACAGCCGAGGAGGAGCAACGCGAGACAAAGGAGAGGAAGTGAAAGGAAATTCAATACTCAATTTAAATTCGTAAAAAAAAAATTGTATTTATAAGTTTCAACCTAATATTAGAAGTATCTTGGTAAAAAAACTAATGTTAGAAATAAGGGAAGACTGAATAATCCAAATTCCTATTTGGTCACTAAATTTCTGAAAATCCTAGTCATGTCACATGACTCAAAATTTTTTTTAAATGTAATAAAAAGACAATGATGTCCCTCTAGATTTAAGTTCTATGTTGTTAACAAGTCTGAATTCTAAATTAACAGATCTCTAGTGCCATAATACCTGCAATAAGTATTGACTGAACTTGATCACATTATAACTTTGGAAATTAACAAGTTTCATTATGCTGTTAATAAGTTTGAATTTAAATTAACAAATTTTTCTGTAATACACACTTGCAATAAGCATTGACTAAACCTTAATATCACAATACAGCATTAAAAGTTAACAAGTTATGTTATGTAATTAACAAATTTGAATTCTAAATTAACAACTTTTCTATATCCATAGCACACTTGCAATAAGTATTGACTAAAAATGGATTACACCTTTAAAAATTAACAAGTTTCATTACACTATTAACAAGTTTGAATTCTAAATTAACAACTTTTCTTTTTTCATAACAAGTTTGTTATGAGTATGGACTAAAATTTAATCACAATACAATCTTAAAAATTAGTAAATTTCATTATGTTGTTAACAAGTTTAAATTCTAAATTAACAATTTTCTTTCTAACATCTTAAATTTTATTTTAGTATTATTCCCAAAAAATTATTATTTCATAATATTAAATAATTAAAATTAAAGAAATAAATAATATAAATATAATATTTCATTATTATATTATAAAAAATAAAAAGTAAAAAAAAGTAACTTTTCCACTGAAAGTTAAGTGGAAAAGAAGAAGGAAATTTATAGAGGGGAAGCTTCCCTAATAATGTGTGAGGTATTAAATATACCCCTCAATTTACTTCTTTATTTTGTCCCACAAGAGAGGAAAAGAGAAAAGACAGCGAGGAGCAGGGAATAGCATTTCAATTAGTCATTCTTGAAGGAAGGACAAGTTTTGGGAATGATTTAGGTACATAAAATTACCTCTTTTTATCAAACTTTTTTATTGAATTTATATATATTTTAAGCTTTCTAATGGCAGTAGTATTATAGTGATTAGAGAAATTTTGGGAGTTAGGTATAGAATAAGTATTGAGTTTTGACAATAGATAACCATAGAGGTAAATGATGAGTTAATTTTAATCTATTTAAATTTGTCTATTTGTTGCTTTTAATATTTAAAATTAAATTTTGGTTGAAGATATGTTATTTATGATATCTATATATATACTTGTACAGATTAAAATTAAGTTAAATAATTATTTATTTGTTGTTTTATATATTATTGAGATTTTAATTAGTTTAGAATGTGGAATAGGTTGAGGATATACTATTGAAAAATTTTGAAGCTGGAAACTTAAATTGTAAATTGAGAATTTTATACAATTAATAAAATCAATATTTATTTATAATTTGAATGAGTTATTTGGGGGAGGAAAAAATGTTAATTGAAGTTAGAATTTTTGGGTAGTAAATATACGTGTGCATAAGAAAAGCAACAACAACAACAATAAATTTAATATTTATTTGTTTGTATATTAAATACTATTTATTTGTAGATAATTTTGTACTTCAGAGTTTGTAATTTGTGCTCTTATTTCTCAAGCTTGTGAGGTTAAGTTTGAAGTAAAAATAACCCAGGTTAATTTATTTGATATGCCTGATAAGGATCGTAAGGTTTTCTTAATCTTCTCTATTTAGCTAAATTATGAAGTATGTGTTTATTATTAAAATATGTATTTTCATATATTGTATTTGGTGAAGTGGAAAGTATGTTAACTATTATATTATAGACTTGTATTGGTTTAATGTTTGTAACACGTTATATAGCAAAGTTGATGTTATGTTGTGAATTGTGAGATATATACTCTTTATTGCTAATTAAGATTGTTATATTGTTATTTTGCACTGGGGTCATAAATAAATATTAGGATTTTGTTATGTGGAGGATAACTGTTCTTGAAGCTCGCATGGCATGCCAGTACTACCAATCATAATGGTTGGCCTTATCATTAGGCTCTTGTAGTTCTTCCTTTTTCTCAGCTTGAAATTGAGAACGGGCTCTTGGGTAACAACTTTTACACTATAGTCCATTATTAAGCGATGTAGGTGTAAGAGGGGGCCCATTAACTTGATATGAGTAGGGTGACCTTTGGACAGGTTACTCAATAGAAAAGGTCTAGGTCCTTGTCATGGAGTTATAACTATAAAGAGGAGTATGATGGATAGGATGGGCATTTATATTATTATGTTATTTGTTGTATATGTAGTTGATATTTTACCACTTAAAAATTTATGTATAAGCACCCCTTCACCAACTTACGATCTTGCTTGCATATGTTATAAATTGATTGCTGGTTACTGAGACTTAATTGTCTGAACCCTTTATTAATACTTTCTAGGAGAGCTATCTAGTTTGGCTAAGTGCGAAGGGAAGGCGAGCATAGCCTATTAGTCCTCTATTGGTCTGGGCTTGTAATATTATGTACAGTGCCATCTTAAGGCCCATATTTTTGTTAACATATACTTACTTTTGTTTGATTGTTAGATGACTGTATCTGATGGAGTGTTATTAGAATGGTCGAAGGCCACAGGACATTATTCATGTGTTTCTCTTATGGATTGAATATGTGTATGCTCATTAGGCTGAGCTAAGCACCTTCTGTTTCTTGTGCCCTAAGTCTTTTGTGGGATGAATGTTTATGATAAGCTTGTGGGTGATTACTGTGTCCTGAGTTCTTATTATACTATTATACTAGTTGTTAAACTTATGGGTGTTTTGTGTATCCTAGGTCTCTTAAGATGTTTTCAAAATAATATAAAGTCTTTATAATCATGATGGCGTTTTAAAACACTCTAATCTATTTTTTTTCTATCATGTTTACTCTCTTAAAATTATTTTATATTTTTGTATTAAGAAAAGGTCTTTTCACTTTCTATCAGGCATATTCTCAAAAAATACATAAAAGAATTTAAGCACAAAATAGCCTTGAAAATTACCAATTTTCATTATGCAATTAACAACTTTCAATTTGCAATTCACCAATTTCCAATTGTTTTATTGAATGATAGAAAATCATCATCTTTTTTTCATTTCTAATAATAGGGGCATTGAAATAATGTCATCAAATTTTAAAATCCCTTTATGTGTCATGTCGCCTGATGAGGGATTCTAGAAATTCAGTGACTGATCCTCATGTCGCTTTGGGGGTCAAATTAATTTTGATTTAGAATGCAATATAGTGATGCAAATAGGACCTGAGTTAACTAAAATCAAAACTATTATTAAAAAGGTGTTTTTGTTGATTTTTCAAATTTAAAATCTATTTTATGAATAAATTGAAAACAATTCTAAATACTTCTTTTTGGATTTTCTTTTTATAAAGAGGAGTGAAAGGATTAAACTAAAACAATTTAGATGAATTCTCCTTTAGAGTTTTAAACCGTGTCTTACTTGTTTTAAAAGATTTATAGAGTTTTAATTTCCAATCAATCAATTAGCTTAAGCAACTACTTAGATTAATTAACCTGTAACAAAAACCCTTTAGCTGAAAGAGTTCAATACAGAATTAACAACCCTCACTAAATTCTACTGGAAGAGATTAATAACGGTGTACAATCAAAATTCAACAATCTTAACACTGAACAGCAATTAAGTCAAAAGATTAACGTTAAATTAACTCAATTCAATGTCAAACAACCAAGTCAAGCATTAAATAATTCAAACCAGTACACAATTATCAATATCAACATTCAAATCTCATTAAAACTGCACTGCAAACGTATGTAACAACTCCATAATCATAATTCAATCATCTAACTAAGATAATCAAAATATAAAACTGAAATTACAGATATAAAATTTAATTAAGAACTTCCTAATTGATGCTCCAAGATCTGACAGAGTCTTTGCTCAAAGAGGATTTCAGATTCAGCCACTCGTGGGGATTTGGATTGCTCCACCGACCTCCTCCAACACTTCAATCATCCTTGCAGCAGCTGAGAACTGGAAGGAGGGAGGTGGGTTGAGAGACTGAAGCAAGAGGAACAGAAGACGGAGGCCCCGATCCTGATGAAGAGGCGGAGCAGGTCGCTCGCGATGATGGAGGAAGAATGAGGTCTGCGATTCACGACGATGGAAGGTGGTCAATTGAGAAGCAGAAGACGATGTTGATGATGATGGACGTTGAATAGCTAATTTGGTTTTAAATCTTGATTATTATATTTACTTTGTTTAAGCACTTTTGGAAGGGTTTGGTTCATTCTGAGGCTTCGTGTCCGTTAGTGATTTTATTTGACTTATCTATGATATCATATATCAAGTTATCCTGTTTTTCTTTCAAAGTTGGACGCATATTTTAGCTGCTGGTGTGTGGATTTTTTGGGCTCTTTACATATTCGGCTGATAAATATACCTATTATTCTGCGTAATATGTGAAGGAAGAAAAGCAAGCGAAGCAAGTGTAATTAAGTTTCTTGCTTCTTTTTTCTTTTTTATTTAATTTCTAATGGATATATGAATTAAATGAACTAGTTTGTGATCTTGGGTATGTACGTAGTTTTCCTTCTGACTGTTTATGCTTTATTCATTTTGGATACGTGATCCCTCCTTATATTCAATCTTTGTTCATTATTGATTCCTTAGTTTGTATATATAATGAGGGATAGAATTGTTATTGTTGATGTTGAATTGTGATAAATCAACATGTTTCCTGCAATCCATTTGAAAACTTATGCGTACACTACTACAAAAAAGAGTATTCATTCACGACGCTAATTTACGGCAGTTATTAGCAAAAACGTTGTAAAAAATATGACGGTGGCATTTCTGTAATTATAGGCGGACTTTTAAAGGCGGTTATTTAAAAAACCGCCGTAAAAAATACTTTTAACGGCGGTTTTTTAAATAACCCCGTAAAAAAAATACTTTTAACGGCGGTTTTTTTTGCCGTTTTTTAAAAAACCGCCGTAAAAAGGGTATCAGAATTTTAAAATCCATCGCGCGATAGTTTTCACTTTTCAGATTCAGAGCTCATAGTCCCCCATACCACATCCTCACTCGATTTTCGCCCTCCTCCTATATTTGTCGACGTTTATCCCATTGCCTTCTATCATTTCCGCCATGTTCTTCCATCACTATCGCTATTGCCTGTTGCTGTCACCATCGCCTCATCCTCTTCATTCTTATTTGTGAGTTTTTCACCTTCATTCTTTTTGTGGATTTGCAGTTTTTGTGGTTTGATATGATTATTTTCTTTAGTTAAAAAATAAGATGCTTAATCTGAGTTTAAAGAGATCTGATTTTTAGCAGATCTGAGTTTTTGATTTTATCAGATCTGGTCTTTGATTTTACCTTTATTAAATCTTAATTGCTTCGATCTGGTAGCCGAAGGTGAAGCTAAGTGACGCTATGAAGGCAGGAAAGAATCTATATTTACTCCATCAAAATGCTTTTAACTGGCGAGAGATTTCCTTTGAGGCTTTGTTCTCCCTCCCGTTCCCTCCTGATCAGTAAGATGAAACGTAGCTTAAAGGAATAAAATTTTTTCACGGCGGTTATTTATATAACCGCCGTGAAAAGTCACATATCACGGCGGTTCTTAAACCCGCCGTGAAATCCTCTACATTTTACGTCGATGGCATAGACGTCGGTCTCAAAACCGCCGTAAAAAGCTTATTTTAACCGCCGTTAAATGTATTTTTTTGTAGTAGTGGTACTTGTGTTTAATTAAGGTTTAACCAGACTCCATTTTCATGTTTTTTTCCCTTATGTGACCTGAATTCATATATCATGAATTCTTTGTATCTTCCCAAATAAAATGTTTATTAAAAAAATTTTGACCTGTCAAAAATTATCTTCAAGATACTTGCTTATCTCTCAATATTGGAACTCTTCGTTATACACAGAAGTTCTCGATCATTTAAACGTTACTAGAAAAAAAAAATCCCAATGATATATCAAATTTAAATTCAAGCTTACATTTTTAACAACATACAAATTTTTTTTATCTAAATCAATCAAATAAAGCATCTAAAACTAACAAGAAATATTTGTTAATAACCATCGTCCTTACTTATTGAAAAATAAGTCGCTTTACTCTTCACCTTAACTCAGTTAAAATTAAATTAATAGCAGTCAATTTTGAAAGACTGATAGATCTCAACAATTAATATACTACCTCTGATTCTAACTATAAGAGCTAGTTTACTGATTTAAATAGATTAAAGAAACAAATTAAGTTAGTTATTTATAAAAAATATTTGTTGCCTTTTCTAAAATATGCTTGCTAATCAAGTTTTTGTTGTTTAGAACTATCATTATTCTACTGCTCTATTTATTATATTTGATTTGTGGCAAATTAATTCTGAAACTGGCATACCACTAAGATAATAGTTGTCTTCACAAAAGTTCACAATACAAGTATTGATGTAAACCTTAGGTTTTAGATTCCTCATGCCAGTTTGTAAAAGAAGATCATGGAAATAAACAGGAGATCGTAAGTTCTTTGGTCAGTGACAATATTCTAATTATTATCGTCAATTTTATATCATCGCTGTGTATTATACATAAAGTGCAACTTACTAGATACACACCACTAATCTGGATTTGGAAGTTTTCGAAAAGGTAGTTTTATGGTAAACCACTTTGTATTTTCCCCTCTTCTGCGCCTTCTTCTCCCAGTAATCTGAAGCTCTCTCACTTGCCTAATATCCAAAACTAACCGTCTGTGTTTATTTTTAATATATTTAAATTTTATTTCTGTACCTGTATTATATACTAATACAAGTATGTAATATAATTTTATTTAATTATTATATTATTGGTTTGACTGTTAAGCTACAAACACACTTCTCTTAAAAGTGTGTTTTTGCTTCTATATTATTTGAATCATAAAACTAAATATATAATTAGAAAAACCCGGCCCACACTCTCTCTCCAGTTGTGTGTGACGTGTCTCTATCAGGATCACATGCAAGTTTATTTTATTGAGACCGCAATGTTAATTTGTCATTGACAACGAAACGTTTCAGCTGGGTGTTTCTTCATGACCACTTGGACCTATTGACTCTATATATGTTATTCCTTGCCCTGGTTTTCTTATTTTTAGAGACATTTCTAATGCTACTTTTTGATTTTTAATATAAGAACTAATTGACTAATTTGAATAGATTAAGAAAACTATCTTTCATAAAATTTCTTGCTAACAAATATTATTGATTAGAACTACTACCTTCGGTCCTAATATAAAGACCTTGTTTGACTTTTATTTTCGTTCTAAATATAAAACTCCAATCCACTTTGTCTCTCATATTTATGTATTTTTTCCAAGACAATCTTTCTAACAATGATAGTTCTAATCAATATATTTGATTAGTAAAGATATTTTAGGAAAGACAACATCTATTTATTACAATAACTAATTTAACGTCTTTCCTTAATCTCCTCAAATTAGTCAACTAACTCTTATAACTAGGATCGGAGATAGTACCATTATTACAAGGACTATCTTGGAAATAAATAAATAAATAAATATGAGAGAAAAATGAATTGAATTCTTATATTTAGAACTAAAATAAAAGTCAAATGAACTCCTATATTAAGGACTGGAGGTAGTATGTTTTGCACATTAAAAAAAATCATAAACTATATCAATTCTTCCTTAAAATATACAATTTTTTCGAGTTTATCCATATTTCTATATAAACCTTTAAAAAAATAACTATCTACGTCATAATACATAAATGTCAAAATAGTACATTTATGTAACTACTAAGAAAAATTTTCTTTATTTGCCTATAAATAGAACCAAAGGAGTAAGTTACAACCCATGAAATCAGTTACAACTAATCAAATCAGCTACGTCAAAATGTTGGCTAATTAAAATTAGTTTAAAAACAATAAATATGCAAGAAATGAATCATTTTGTCAAAGATATACCTTATTTGTGAAAGAAGTGAGAGAGATGTGAGTGGAAAAATTGAGTCTATAGTTTATTAAATAAGAGAAAATGAGTAATAGTTAATACACGGTCGTACATTTAATAGGAATAAAAATAAAAAAAGACATAAAATTTTCAGCCAAAAAATAAATCATAGAAAGTCCTATGCCTAAGAACGTAACTTTCATACACACACAGACACACGTATATGTATATGTCTACATATATCTATAGGTAGGAGGGAGTGTATTATACTTTTATTTAGGGGTGTGCATGAAGCCCAAAGCCCGCTAAGCCCGCCCAAGCCCGAAGAAAAATTGCCCAGCCCAGCCCGAAAAAAAGGAGCCCGAAAAAAATAGGCATCTTTGGGCTGGGCATTTCATGGGCAGGGCTGGCATCGGGCAGGACATGCTGCCCTGCCCATTTGGCCCTGCCCAAATTATATTTATATATATTATAATTTATAAAATAATATTAATATATTACATTTCTTTACCCCAAAAAAAAGTTATTCCCTCCTCTTTGTAATTTAATTTATTATTGTACATGTCTGTTAGTTTTCCATCTTAGGGATCTAATTTTTCTAAAAAAAACAATAGTATCTTGCTTTTATTGTTCTTCATGAGCTTTATTGAGTACATCCTATTGTGTGTTGCTATTGTAATGTTGGCTATTTATAAGCCCGTCTTCCCTTATATGTCATTAACAACTTTCTCTGTTGAGAATAGATTTCATACATTACATATTTGTATAAAAATAACAATTTTAAATATTTATACAAGATAGAATCCAAGATTGGGGTAGGAGCAGAGAAAGAAAATTAGGGTTTAATTATCTGGATTATATGTTTTATTTTTTTATTTAATTTATATTTAGTTATTTTGTATTAATTTTTTATGAACAAATCATATGATGGAAAGAAGTCGTTTAGTTGTACGGACTACTAACTGCATTGTATTACATAATAAGTGTTTGCATATTAAAAGTGGTTATATTAAATTATTATAAGATTTGAAGTTTTTTTATTTATCTTTTTACAATTATTTCACCATATTTTTATATGGTCTATATGATTCCTTTTAACCCATTACTTCAGTTTTAATATCTTTTTATAATCCTTTAGGTAACATTTAATTTTTGCCACTTGAATGGATAATCAAGCTTCTATTACATTGCCATCTCCAACCCTCAATAGAATATCTCAATGTGCTTCAACCCCTCTTCAATTTTTTCAAATGTTTTATTATTTTCTCAACTTTATGGAGATTGACGCAAACAGTTTGAATTTCAAGGTTTTAATTACAATCTTGAGAGTTGTTTTGTTCTAAATAGATTATGAATATTATTTATTTAGATATTTGCTAAGACTTGTTTTAAATTATTTTTGGATAATTTCAATGTGCAAAAATGTAAAATTATGAAATGTAATTTTCAGTTATGGACAAAAGTTTTTTTACATGTGATATCGACAGGTCATCATTATTTGGGCAACAAAGCCCGTCCTGCCCAGCCCACCCATGCCCAGCCCAAAACAGTTAGGGCTTCTATGGGCAGGGCCAGGCAGCGGGCTGCAAAATGCAGCCCATTCATATTTCGGGCCGGGCATCGGGCAGGGGTCCTGCCCTGCCCAGCCCTGCCCATGTGCACCCCTACTTTTATTGATGTCATTATCTTCTGTGTGATAACCCCAATCCATGCAGAAGAAGGAACCAACGACTTTCAAAGAACCCACCGTAACCTTTTCATACGTTTGTTCATGTGTCTCAATCACACGTGTATGTCCACTTCCGCCATCTTTGTTAGTTGTTTGACAATTGAAGTTTTGGTAGAGAAATTAACAAACCTCTAAACACCCTCACTGGTCTTCATCGATCACCACCATGAAGCCTCTTGAAAACGGCGACGTTTTGGTCTCCGACGGAACAACCTTTGCCCTTGGTTTCTTCATGCCCGACAAAAATTCCAAAAACAGCTTCGTCGGAATCTGGTACAACCAAGTTTCAGAGCGAACCCTTGTCTGGGTTGCCAACAGAGACAACCCTCTTAATAATACTTTTGGAATTCTCTCAATCGACATCCATGGGAACATCGTTCGATCTTGTTGCCAACCATACGAATCCAAATCCCATTTGGTCTTCCAATGTTTCACTCTCGTTGTCATCATATCCCACTAAGACCTTCGCGAAGGTTCTAGACACAGGAAACTTGGTTTTGATCGAAAATAATGGCACAAGGTTCTTTGGCAGAGTTTTTACTATCCCTGCGACACCATGCTTCCGCTTATGAAATATGGATTGGATAAGAAGACCGGATTGAAAAGATTCCTTGCCTCATGGAAATCCCATGACGACCCGAGACCCGGAAGCATGAGCTATAAGATCGACCCGAGAGGCTATCCTCAGTTCCTCGTCTACAAAAACGAGGACCCAATCGATGGGGTTGGGTCTTTGATGGGTCAAAGATTTAAAATATTTGTTTATAATTTTGATTTGACTGTTATCATTTTTATTAATTTTAATTTATGTAATAGAAACTCCACAAACTACGAAAGTCTTCGCCTCATCTCATCAAACACCAATTAAGAACAAACCCTTCTTCAACCTCGCCATGATTACTCACAGATACTTCTTACTCTTCTTATTTATCGCTAGCTTCCTCTGTTCTCCTACCATTGAAGCAGTACGACCTACTTATCTTTACCACAACTGCTCCACCGCCGGAAAAAGCTTCTCTGCTAATAGTACCTTCCAATCCCACCGGACCACCCTCCTCTCCTCCTTAGCTTCAGCCAATGCCGCTTCCTACAACACCACCATTCCCGGAGGCAGTGAAGCCATCTACGGCCTCTTCATGTGCCGAGGCGACGTCTCCCTCCAAGTCTGCCGTGAATGCGTCGCTAACGCAACCCAACTGCTACCTTTTGAGTGCCGGATTTCGAAGGAGGCCGTAATTTGGTACGACGAGTGCATGCTTCGCTATTCCAACACCTCTTTCTTCTCCACCATTGATAAATGGCCAACCTCGTCATATTGAACCCGTACAATATCTCCAACTCGTACCAGGCAAGATTTAAGAGTTTCTTGCTGGATTTTATGAATCAGACGGCAAGTATGGTGGCGGTGGCGAAATCTGCGTCGGAGAAAAAGGCGTATGCGAAGAACCAAGGTAATTTTCAGTCTCAAACTGTGGAGAAGATTGCAGAAGTTGTTTGAGCGGTGTGATTGGGAACATTCCGCTGTGTAGTGAGGGGAAGATCGGAGGAAGAGCTGTGAATCCCAGCTGTAAAGAACCAGAAGAACCAGAGAGAAACTGAATAACTCGTTTATTACTCACAAAGGCCACGCGGCCAAGATGATACAACAACATACACCGAAGGACCTGTTTCACTTACTTATACGGAACAGGCCCTAGACTAACTACCTTAGGCCCAATATAGGCCCAGATACAATCACCTGAATTTAATCCTCTTAACACTCCCCCTCAAGTTTGGGGTGCATAGAGGTTTACAGCCCCTAACTTGCTCAAGATCCTGTCATGATCTTGTTTTCCTAATCCCTTGGTGAATATGTCACCCTGTTGTTCCTTACTCCTTACATGCTCAAGACTTATGACTCCCTGTTGTAATTTTTTCCTAACAAAATGACAATCTATTTCTATGTGTTTAGTCCTTTCATGATATACAGGATTATTTGCTATACAAATTGCAGATTTACTGTCACAAAACAGTTGCACAGGTTTTAACTTAGTAAACCCAAGATCCTCCAGCAACCTTTTGATCCACACGATCTCTGAAACAGCACTGCTTAATGCTCTGTACTCTGCCTCTGTGGATGATTTGGAGACCATGTTCTGCTTCTTTGACTTCTAGGATATCGGTGATCCTCCAAATTTCACTACATATCCTGGTACAGACCTTCTAGTATCTGGACATGTTCCCTAATCTGCATCTACATAACATTCCAGTTGAGCATCCTTATTTGCTGCGATCTTGATCCTAAGTCCTGGACAGCCCTTGAGGTATCTCACCACTCTCACTGCTGCCCTATAATGCGACCTCCTTGGAGCATTCATGAACTGGCTAAGTGCCTGCACAGCAAAGCTTATATCAGGCTTAGTTACAGTGAGATATGATAACTTACCTATCAACTGCCTGTATGCACTTGGGTCAGATATTAGACAGTCATCTTCCTCACTGTTTGGTCTGTTGCTAAGTCTTATATTTTGCTTAAGAGGTATACCAAGAGGTTTTGCTGCAATCAAGCCCATATCAGTCAAAATATCTAGAGTATACTTCCTCTGATTAAGTATAATTCCATGTTTTGACCTAGCCACTTCTATTCCCAGAAAATATTTAAGCTGACCCAAGTCTTTAATCTTGAATCTATTATGCAGAAAATTCTTTACCTCATTAATCTTTTCAGTCAAATTTCCTGTGATAACCAGGTCATCTACATAAACTAGAACCATAGTCATTTCAGATTCAGTTTTCCTTATAAACAGTGAATAATCATACAAACTTTGCCTAAAACCACACTGAATAAGAGCCTCACTAAGTTTAGCATTCCATTGTCTGGATGCTTGTTTCAAACCATACAAAGATTTGGTCAATTTGCAAACTTTATTGTTTCCATACCGTCCAAATCCTTGTGGAACTCTCATATACACCTCCTCCTTCAAATCACCTTGAAGAAAAGCATTGTGAACATCCATTTGAAACAAATTCCAGCCATTCATTACAGCAATACTAAGAACAATTCTAACTGTAACCATTTTAACTACAGGTGAAAAGGTCTCAAAATAGTCAATTCCTTCTTGCTGACTATACCCCTTGGCAACCAATCTTGCCTTAAATCTATCTACCTCACCTTTTGAATTATACTTCACCTTATAGACCCATTTATAGCCTATGGGTCTCTTTCCTTTGGGCAACTCCATGATTTTCCAGGTCCCATTGTCCTCCAAAGCTCTTATCTCTGCCTTCATTGCATCAACCCACCTGGGATCTTTGGCTGCTTGCTCAAAAGTGGTTGGTTCTGTAATGCTGTCAAGACTTGACAATACACATTTATAGTCTTGTGAAATATGAGAATAAGATAAATAAGACTGCATTGGATACCTTACCATTCTTTTATTTGTTGTCGGTATTTGATCATTATCCATAATGCAAGCATAGCCTACCATTGATCTAAAAGCAGTGTCAACATGACATACATAATCTTTCATCCAGGCTGGTTTCCTTGTTTCTCGGTCTGTTCTCCTAGAACATTGGGGAATCTCGGTAGGTACTTGATCTCCAGCATCCCCCATCTCTGGTTTATGACTATTATGTTCTTTAACTAAAGATGGTAGTGCTAAATCAGTTTCATAGATCCTATAGTCATTGCTAAAGGGATCAATCATTTGTTGGCTACAATCTCCCCCTTGATTGGGACCTATTGCATCTTTAAAAGGGAATCGAGATTCCTCAAAGGTGACATGTCGACTAACATGCAAGGTTTGGGACTGAATATTATACAATAGATAGCCCTTTTGATTATTGGGGTACCTAAGGAAAACACAAGGAGTAGAGCGACTGTGAAACTTATCATGAGTGTGCAAAACTGTAGCAAAGGCTAAACAACCAAAAACTCTCAAAAATGACAGGTCTGGAGGGTGATTATACAGAATTTTGTACGGAGTTTTATGACCTAAAATGGAAGAGGGTGTTCTGTTAATCAAGAAAGTGGCTGTCCGAATGGCTTCCCCCCAAAATTTCAAGGGAACATGAGACTAAAACAGAAGACTCCTAGCAACTTCTAATAAGTGGCAATGTTTGCGCTCTACAACCCCATTTTGTTGTGGTGTATAAGGACATGAGGTTTCATGAATTATACCTTTACTGGTAAAGTGAGTGTTCAATTCTGTATTAACAAATTCTAAACCGTTATCCGTTCTAACTTTCTTTACAGCAGAAGCAAACTGAGTAGAAACATAAAGCAGAAAATTTTTGAGATGATGAACTGCCTCATTCTTATTAATCATGAGAAAGGTCCAAGTACAGTGAGAGAAATCATCAACGATAGTCAAAAAATATCGGTATCCTTTATAACTGGGAACCCTATAGGGCCCCCAAACATCTACATGAATCAATTCAAAATAGCAATGGGTAACAGAATGACTAGAGGGGAAAGGTAAACGGGTTTGTTTAGCACGAGAACACACAATACATTTCTCATCAGTAAGGGCAGGAACTTCTTTCCTAATCAGTTCAAAATAGCGAAGCTTATTCACAGGAACATGCCCTAGTCTGTTATGCCAAATAGTCTGTTTAGTAGAAACATGCAACACACTATCCATGTTGTTAATTCGTTCTATGAGGTAAAGGCCCCCATAGAGTCTACCAATCCTCTTTGTTCTCCCAGTTGAGATGTCCTGCAGTGTGCAATAATCAGAGTAAAAGGAAGCCACAAACTTCTTGCTGGCGGTTAACTTAGATATTGAAATTAGATTATAACAACAACCAACAGCATAATAGACATCGGTTAAAACAATGTCATCAAGAATTTTAACAGTTCCCACATGAGTTATTAACATTTTATCACCATTGGGCACCTTAATTACTCTAATTGGTCCTGCATACTTGTCTACCGTGGCAAACATATTTAAACTATTGACAACATGGCATGTGGCACCCGAGTCAAGTATCCAGTTTGATTCATAAAATGATTTTGGGACAGTTAAAACGATACCTGAAATGGTTTCTTCCAGATAGTTAGTTGTGCCCACTGCAATATCATCTTGGTCTTTTCGCAGAAGCTTCAATATTTGATCATATTGTTCTTGAGTAATGGGCATTTGATTCGGTGCAGGGGAGGTAGAGGAGGAAACGTTGCCGACATGACTGGTATTTGTGGTCTGGACAGGCTTTCCTCGAAGGTTAGTGGGAAAGCCAACCAACTCATAACAATTCTCTCTTTTATGGCCCTTTCTATGACAATGTGAGAACTCTTCAAATGATCTACCACGTCCTCTTCCACGGCCCCTTCCTTGTCTTCCACCACGAGCAGCCATGGTGCCATTGTCATACGGTGAATTATGGGTTCGTGATGAGATGTACTGCTGTGATTCATCTTGACAAATTAGAGAACATGCCTGGCTGACAGTGGGCAATGGCGACTGAAGTAAGAGCTGTGTGCGAGCTTGATGGAAATTATCATTCAGGCCGGTCAAGAACTGAAATAGCCGCTGTTGTTGAATGGTCTTGGTATACTGCTGTGTAGTATCACATTTACACATGGGGAGCGGCATGATGGCGTCGAACTCGTCCCAGAGATCTTTTAGTTTAGTGTAATATTTGGAGACATTCATAGTGCCTTGGATGATTAAGTTAATCATCTTACGCAGAGTAAAAATACGCATGCCGTCAGCCTTATGAAATCGATCCTTTAAATCGAGCCAGACGAGTCTAGCGCTATTCGAAAACACAATACTGGTGGCTATCTGCTTGTCGACCGAGTTGATTAACCAGGATAGGATAATCGCGTTACACCTATCCCAGAGATCACGGAGGTGGGGATCTTGATCTTCTCTGGTACATGTGCCGTCGATAATCCCCATTTTGTTTTTGGCCAGCAGAGCAAGTGTGATTGACCGGCTCCAAATCTCATAGTTTTCAGCTCCTCGCAATACTTGGGATACCAATGTCACCGACTGAGTGTCGGACGGATGAAGATATAGAGGATGCGTAAAATCCACAACAGTCTGGGTGCTGGATGCCGTACCGTCTTCCTTGCCCATGTCGAATGAAGATCAGAAGCAAGAAGGGGGCAAGAAACAGGGGGTTCGCAGAAAAGAGGAAAAGAAGACAGAAAAGAATACAAAAAACGAAATTGTAAGACTAATTCTTTACCGATAACTGTTGCTGGAGATGTGGACGATGACGGGTAGGAAGCTCTCTGATGGTGAAAAGAGAGAGAAAGGGACTTTGGAAACTGAAATCAAACACAAACTAGGGCTTCAAATGAAGCCGGACAGAGTACAGGGACGACAGAATCACAACGACGCCGTTGGATGGATTGGGCTTCAACCGGTTGACTGAATGATTAGGACTTTGATTCGTGTGAGCCCAAGCGAATCGACCTGGCTCCTAGATACCATGTAAAGAACCAGAAGAACCAGAGAGAAACTGAATAACTTGTTTATTACTCACAAAGGCCACGCGGCCAAGATGATACAACAACATACACTGAAGGACCTGTTTCACTTACTTATACGGAACAGGCCCTATACTAACTACCTCAGGCCCAATATAGGCCCAGATACAATCACCTGAATTTAATCCTCTTAACACCAGCTGCAACATTCGCTATGAAATGTCGCCGCCAGAGGCACCGGCACCAGCGCCGGAAGTGTCCCTGGCTCCGACGCCTCCATTTTTCCCTGGAACCAATACTTCACGTCATCCTCAACCTCCAGGTAAAGAGTCAAACACAAATGCTTCTTCTGTTTTTTTCCCCAAACATATTAAACTATATATAAGAAAAATTGCATACTTCCGTTTGGAAAAATATAGTTGTTATGTCTAAACTTTTGTCACCTTATTGATCAAGTCTTAATTAATTAGCTCAAAACAACTCAATTCCTATAATTTCTTGACTTGGTAGTAAGTTGGTACCTTTAGCTGCTTAACCCAATAAGCTGTAAGATTGAGCTTTTTAGTCAGAGTTCAGGAATTATTAGGACTAAATCTTTTTGTGTTATTATAATTTTTATATCTATATGTTTCTATATGCAAATTGAATGATTGGTAAATGAGGTTGACTTTAGGGACATATATAGTGGCTAACTTATGGAACTAGTTTTAGTATTCGTTATAATAATGATGTTGATCACTGTGGTCGGATTTGTTTTGTCCAAACATAGTATCAGTAGTTCAAATTTAAAACTTCTAGGTGAGATTCTTAAATAAAAACATATTTTCTAAGAAGTTGACAGTTAAAAAGTTATCTTTATTTTATATTATCTACACACTAAAATATTAATTGTTAAAAATATAAAAATAAAATTACATAAATTTTGGATTGCCTAATTTTGATATGGTTAGGCGTTAAATGTAAGGCTTACGCTTGGGAAAAAAATAAAAGAAAGACGACCTCGTAGTGGCAATTATGTTATTATGTCTTGCATTTACAATGGTTATAACCACATCGAAGAAGATGGGTAGCGGTTTGGAAAGTCACTCCTAAGGGCATGACAACTAATTAACGGTTTTATAAACATTAATTGCTAACTAATTTCATAATATAATTACATATTAGTATTTAATTACTACTTCAAATATTATTTCAACTAATTATCAATTACATTAAAAATTAATTCCTGATTAATTACTTAATAAATATCAAAATTAATTACAAATGCATAACAAAATAGAAATTAGTTTAACTAAACGCAAAATAATTATCAAACAGGTATTCATCATTACCATGCTAAACATTATTACCAGACTTAAGAACTCCTCGTCTTGACTATCATTACAAGCCTGCGATAGGATTGAATCAAATGGGTCCTAATATTTCTTCCCTTTTCTTTTTAATTTTTTTTATTTCAAACCTGATGGAAAAATAAAGCGAGGTGGTGCCATGTGGGCATGCCACATGGGCATATAGTTGGGTAAACTAATTGTCAACTCTTTGTATTTATCAAAACTAGGTAACATTGCAGTGTTGTTAGAACATTGTGTGAATATTACGCCTTTAAATAACTAAAAGCATAAATTGCATTCTATTCTTCTGTATTCAAAACTCTCTGAAACTCGTTTCTCTGGCTCCTTGACAATCAGCAAGGACAATACTCATAGTTGTGGCTTCTGCTGTGTTGGAGGAATAATTTTTTATTCGGCTTACTATCTCTTAAAGATTCGAATGAAGAAGAGCCATAGGGCTTTTCTCAGACAAAAATACTGAGAGTAATTTTTCATTCTATCCATTTACTAATACAGTTTTTGGCCAGTTGGAAGATTCGTTGTTGCTTATTTATCTAGTTGGAACGCAAAGCACTACTTTAGAGCATCTGCAATTTAATGTAGCTACGATTGAGGCTGGGACAAAAAGGTTCTCTAACGAAAATAGTTTAGGGAGAGGTGGATTTGGACAAGTTTTTAAGGTAACAAATTGCCATCGATATAAATTTTTTTTAATACGTGTGTGTGGACACGCATATATTTGTTTTCCCTTTTTTTAATCAAGCTAACATTTATTCTAGGGTATTCTTTTAAAAGGCCAAGAAATAGCTGCGAAGAGACTTTCAAAGGGATCTGGCCAAGGTAAGAACGAGGTTTTATTAATAGCCAGACTCCAGCAGAGAAATTTGGTGGCGTTGTTAGGATTTTGTATTGAAGAGCAAGAGAAAATACTAGTTTATGAATATGTTCTTAATAGAAGCCTTGATTACTTTTTACTTGGTATGAATCTTCTAAACTCATTTAAACTTCTAATTGGAATTTTATAGCTCATTTATTTCATGCATTTATTATTTATTTGGTGCCTCTTGTTATGTTTTGAAGTTTGTTACTCAAACTAAAATTATTTTCATTCATTTTGTCACTTTACTTACAACAAATTTATGTAGGTTCCCAAAACAGCAGGGCATTAGATTGGATGGAGCATAGTAAAATCATCATAAGAGTTGCTTGCGGAATTCTTTTTCTACATGAATATTTTCGTCTAAAAATCATACATTGAGATCTCAAACCTAGCAATATTTTGTTGGATGATGAAATGAATCCGAAATTTCAGATTTTGGCCTAACTAAGATGGTTGCTATTAGTGAAAACGAAGGAAGGACAAATCAAATTGTTAGAATATAGTAAGTTCTGCCTTTCTTCTTTTAACCTTGATGTGTACACATGCACGCATATAAAAATAATACAATTTAATTAAAATACATAAAAATATTTATATATTACTTAAAAGAGTATGATTTAAATAAAAATACATTAATCCCCAAATAATGGAATACTCATGTATAAGCTATATATAATCCAGCCAACAAAATAAAGTCACTAAAACACATATATGACGAATTATTATTTTAACTTTTTTTAGAAAAAAAAACTCAAAAGGATGTCGATTTAAGCACAGTAAAGGGAGAAAAGTTATAAAATTAAACTCAATCAAACCATCCAAAACACTTACTAAATTAGAAGGCGTTTGATTTGCCGGTTACTATTCTTTGTGTCTTTTTCAATTCAAAATGATATCATTTTAGGAGAGAAAAAAAATTTAACCCAACCATCTTGTCCAAAACTCTTGACCGCACTAATCCCGAATTGATTTACTAGTTCTTTAGTTTGACTAACTTACTTGAACTGAATTTTAGCGTCATATTTTTTTAGTGAGTGTGAAGTAAGAACATTTGTCTCATAAAAAGGAACCAAATAAGTTTATTTATAGATTATATGTTTATCAAAATCATATACTTGTAAATCCCATTAAAATCAAACACACAGGCATCCTTACGCTATTAATTAGCTGACAGACAATAAGCTCAAATGCATATTCAAACCACAGATACAATACTTCATAACCTCGCTCATAGCTAGCAAGGTTTTATGTTGTTTCATTTATTTTTTGTCATTGTAAATTATTTCCTTTCATGGATCGATCAATAAGGTCTTTGTGCCTCGTAGTTGCCAGGAGGATCATAGTTGCAGCCAATGAAAGTGCCTCCATTGTTACACCTCACTTTAGCGCAACCAATGAAACATCCCACCTTTAACCTTTTAGAGTACACATTTGGAAACGTTATAGTTCAAGTTCTTTGTGACCTCAGGTCGCAACCTGGGAAGTTGAGCTCATGACCTGGACTGAAAGTTTGGGGAAAAACTTCAATTTGGCTGCAAATTTTTCAATCTACGGGCTTGTTTTGTGAAAAATGAAACATCCTTCCTTTAACCCCTCAAAGTATACATTTGAAAGCATTATAGTTCAAGCAATTCACGAACCAAACCTATAGATTGAACTTTGTGATTAGTTCTTGGGTTACTGTTTACTGGTTAAATTTTAGATTTTCAGTCCAACTTTAAGCAATCATAACTCTTAGCACATACATCTGTTTTAAGTGATCTACCACTTGTTTTAAAGTTTAGGATGTGTACTTTAATATCTCAAATTTCATGCCTTAAATCATTCATTTGATAGGTCAAATTGAAGCTAGAAACTGACTGTTTTAGGACCTATGTTTTATCCATCAAACAATTCTTACTCTAATTCTCCCTTCATTCGAACATGCAACAACTAGCCTTATGGATTCTCATTCATTCATATACTTTGAGTTGCATGCCATTACATTATACATCAAACATTACATCACATTTCATGCTTGACATATCCACAATCATAATGCATGAGTTCATAAAACCATATAAACACAGAACATGTCATACATGCAAACAAATACCGAGCACATAAGAGTAGGGTAAAGTTTACTACCTTGTGTCCTTAAGCTTTCTTCTTACTCCTTTTTGCTTCTAACCATTAAGGTTGCTTGCTCAACCACATCCAAACCTTCTATTGGATGCACCAAGGTCCTAATCACAGCCATAAGGGTCACATTACTCATTAGGACCAAAAATTACACAACATAAAAGATTTATGTCCTTAAATTTAATCCCTTTTCCATTTTCTGGGATTTTTGGACATAATTTCTATTTTTGCCCTTACCAGTCCAAAACTTTGCAAAATTATAATTTTACCCCTGATTTGGCTTAACCTTAAAATTCACCTCCTTGAGGCCTCTGACATAACCGTTGGCTTACATTTATCTCTATTTCTCATTCATAGGCCTCGAGACTTCTTCTAAGCCTCTAACTTTCTCTTTTCTTAATCCCAGAGTACTTTTCTTTTGTGATTTAGTCCTTGGGAATCCTGCTGTCCTTCTAGAAAATCTCTGGGATATCTGCCAAAAAGGGTTTGGTAGCCTATTCATTTCAGGCTAATTTCGGTACTTCTAGGCCCAAAATTCAGGATGTGACAACCAACACGAATCGAATTCTTTCATACCACCTGAGTATAGTGCCGGCACTCCCCACCAACGCACGAGTTGACATCGTAGAAATACTTCCCTCCCTCATCCACCCACAACTTCACGGCATCCGTGCCCCTCATGTTGCTAAAGCTCGCTGTGAGGTTCTCACCATACCGGCCACAGGAGTGGACTAGTTGGCAGTTAGCCTTGCATTGGTTAGCATAGTTTCAGGCATAAGCAGCCCCGGTGTCATCCCAAACTATGTTTGGGACTCCCACTTGTGATCTTGCTGCGTTGTGGGCATTCACATAGTCCCGTGGTGAGTCCTGAGCACAGGCCATGATGGCAAAGAGAGCAAAGAAGAAGAAGAAGAAAGGAAATGGAAGCTTTGACGATAACTCCATTGTTTGTCATTATGTGATATGTTTGATGACGGAAATGGGAGTCCTTAAGGAGGAATTTATAGGGATTTTCATGTGGAAAATTAGTAGCGTGTAGCTCATGTAATGGGGGAGAGAAAGAGACTGATACATCTGTCTCTAAATGGAGTAGACTAGATAGTTTGGAGGGATCCTAGTTGGTAAAAGATTAAAAGAATGTGTACGCTAGAGGTATTTATCTCATAGGACTCTTTCGAATGTGACGGATAGGAATTTTCCTTGAAACCCGAGTATTAATAATTTACAACAAAGTTTTGGTAATTTAACTCTTGCATTAGGGTTTTGATAATTTTGGTGTTTCATTAATTCACATTTATTTATATTTTTTCATTAAATTTTCTACTAATTATATGATGTTAAGTACTGTCAAAGTGTTCCTAGTGGAAGTGGAGTCCTCATTTGCGATCAACACCATGTGCTCATTGGTGTAATGCACCCTAGACATAAGATTTAAAATTTGTAATATGTAGTTTTTTTAATGATAAACTTATTTTTTAAAGAAGTATTAGTTATAAGATTATCTTTATTTTAAATTTTTATTTATTAAAATAAATATTAACTAAACAATATAAAAAAATTTAAATTCAATTTGGACCATCCAAAATCAATCTGGATGGTTCAAATCAAGATGAACACTCCATGCTTATTATTGTAATGAGCGTGGAATGTGCTCCCGTGAAATTGGTTTTAGCTGCTTAAACATTAGGTCTCAAGTTTGAATTTGTATGAATGGAAAAACACTTTTGGGGAGAGCTAATTTCAATTAGGCTTGACAGACTCGCATATGGCCAAGTTAAATGGCCGTATCAAAATGCCAGGGGGATGTTAGATGTTTTATTTATTTATGATATGACATTTTGAATATTTGAAATTATATACAGATATTCTAAGTATCCAGTCATCTTATTTAGCTAAAGAATTCTAAGTGCGCCCTCTCGTTAGTTTTGACAGGTAATAGACGTTACTTCTAATTGTCATCACTAGGCCTACAAGTCAGGAAAAGATTCCCTAACAAATTTCTTCTATTTGTGTTTTATGCTTCCCGTTTTCAGTGATGATCTAGCATGCAAAAGGTATTTATTTGAGCTTTTTTACAACTACTCTTAATTGTGAGATTTTTTCAAAATACTTTTTATATGCTTGTTTTGGTTTTAAGTGTATTTAGAATATGTCACACCGCTTTAGCTGATAGGCTAGCGAAAGCTTCTCATGACATGGAAGCTAATTTTTGTTTTGATCAATCTCCACTTTTTCCACTTTCATTGTGAGGGGTGGATCTTAATGAAAGTGGTTAGTTTGTGTACTGATTGGTCAATGGTGAAGGGAGTTTCTTTTTACTCAAGAATAGTTAAGGCATTTCATAAAAAAGAATTGATTTTACGGCTTTTTTTAAAAAATTCACAATATTTAAGTCTTTTTCCCCTTAGATAAAAGGTATCTTTTTGTTAAAAGTAATTTCGTTTAAAATATTATCAATTGCTAAATATGAATACATTTTTTTTAATAAAAATTCAAATATTGATTCATTATGTTTTCACTGAACCCAATTGGTAGAATTAAATCATTTGGTGGAATTAGTTTGCCACCATTAAATGGCCCGATCAATGCGAGGATTGTGTGGAAAAGTCAGAATCGAGACTTTTCTACATATTCCGAATGAACACCAACTTTAATAAGCTAAATATTTTAATATTAATTTAGTAATAGTTGCATGTCTTATACTTTTTGTCATATAATTATTTCCATATATGTGTGGGTATGATGGTTAAATAGTCCAACTTATATCGATGAAAAATTCTGCATGATAATTAATAATATGTAAATATAAAAAATCTAATACTGTGGGGAATAGTAATGAATGAGACACATTGCTGCCTGAGACTTGCTACAAATTTTTTTATTAATCATATATATTGAATATCAACTCATTTTTATTTTCCTGTGGTTATCATATTCCGCAATATGAATGAATAAAATATATTAAAATCTTATTTAATTATAAATATATGTCTGCATCAGTGAATTTTATACTCCTCAAGTCTTTAATATAAGACTTATTTAATTAATTTGATTATATTAAAAACATTAGATAAGTTAGTTAATTATAAGAAATATGACATGTTTTTCCTAAAACACCATAATCATTTTCTTGAATATCTTCCCTCCCTCTCCTACTTGATTATGGTTGAATGTATATCAATAAGGGGTAATTTAAAAAAAATTAATAAATATGAGAAATGAGTTGTATATTTAGGCTTAGAATCAACTTAATAATTATGTCATATATTAACGACTGATAGAGTATTAGATTTGATGACTCTTTAAATATGATTTTTCTAATTACATGGAAAGAATCAAACACTAAACTTCACTAAAGATGTCCATATATAACTACTCAATGCTATGAAAGGGAATTAAGCAGTGTAAGGAAAGGCACATGTGCGGACCACCATTGTGTTATCAATATCATCGCATGGTCCTTCCAATCCAACTATTCAATGCTATAAGAGTTTATACTATATCTGGTGCTAAATATAATATTTAGTTTACATTACAAATTACACTAAAAATTAGATGGGAAGTAGTATGAATAAAAGGAGTCATCATGAATCTTTTATAGTTTGATTAAATTTTGATTTTTATTCATATAATTTAAAACTGTGGTTTTATATTCCTCTAATTTATTAAGTATTTGAACATAATTTTAACCATGTTAACTTTCTTAATTCCCATAAATATAAGATGAACATCGTTAAAAATATAGACCCAAAATCAAAACTCATTGGAGACCAGAATTAAATGTCGCTAAACAAATAATAAAATACATCAACCTCCCCTCTGTTTAACTTAAATTATAGAGATCTTCCTTTTATTTTGAAAATCTATACGTACTTCCTTTAAAATTAAAATATATGGTGCAAAATATATGTTGCACAAACTTTCTTTTTAGTTTTGATATTCAACTTCCATCCAATCAATCATCAGTTGGCTGTTAAATCATAAAGTTGACCCTTTGTTTTCACCAAAATGCCCCACCTTATAATGCAAATATCACTTAATAATTATCATTTAATTACAAACGATATATCTTTATTTTTATTTTAAAAAATAATTTTAATACATATTTTAATATTTTTTTTATACTATTAAATTGATCATCATATTATAAATTTAAATAAATTTTTAAATAAATTTTTTATTTTACAATAAATTTAAGTGTTTAATCTCATTTATTTATTAAAACTTACTTGTGATATAATTTTTTAAATATATATTAGTTGAAAATGTTTTGTAGTGCATGCATGTATTTTTAATTGAATTAAAAAAATTATCTATTAATTTAGTAAATTTAGTAAAAATATTTAATAGATCATTAACAAATATTAATAGTAAAAGATAAACTAGACATTTAATATAATGAAGGGTAAACTATAACACCTCATATAATTATATTTATATACCTGATAAAATATTTCATATAAAAATCCATACGTTACTAACACTCCAAACAAGTCATAATTTCAAAATATTTTTGAAATAACAATAAAATAAACTATTAAAGTCTTATAGTCATGATAAATAAAAATATAACATAGCATGTGTTTGAGGAGCACAGAAGCCTTTATGGCTCACTCCATTAGTACCTTTTCTTGATTCTTACTAGATCCTTTGCCTAAAAATTGTTAATATAAGAGGTGAGATCAAACGTCTCAGTAACTACTGAAATTCTAACCTATACAAGCAAACCATATATAATAAACCAAAAATCTGTTTATGTGTATGTGTATATATATATTAAAAAGGGAAAATGACAGTAAAATACCATGTGAATTTCAAAAAGACAAATAAGACATCTGAATAAGCAAAATGACAAATAAGGCATTGGGTACTAATCTGGAATTTTAATTTTTGACCTAATGACCGAATTGCCCTTATTATGTTTGAAAACTGAGGAGATGGAGAAAGGGAGAAATCACCTCTCGACGAAAGCAATCCCCCCACTTGGTGAAACCGAATCCCCCCACTCAACGAAACCAATCCCTCCACTCAGCTAGTGAAACCAAATCCCCCTACTCGGAGAAACCAATCCTCCCACTTGGCGAAACTAAATCCAAGCTCCTCCAGTCACCGAAAAAGGTTCTCTGAAATCACATTACCGCCGTTGCAGGAGTAAAGTGCTGTCAGTGAAATTGGTAACCGTCACAAGAGTAGAGTGCAGTCATTTGAATATATGTAATGTATCTGCTGTCATATGGCTACTGGTTTTTGGTAAATACTGTTACGTGAATGGTACATTCCATTACACATGTAGTTAGTATGAAAGTTAATGGTTCAATGTTTACTTTGATGTACTTCAGGTGCAGTCATTTGAATATATGTAATGTATCTGTTGTTATATGGCTGTTGGTTTTTGGCAAATATTGTTTCGTGAATGGTGCATTACATTACACAAAGTACTCTCACTATGAAAGTTGTAAATACCACTATGTGTTTTGTAAAATTCAGCGTGAAATTGTATTGTTTTTTATAGAGAATTTACCCCGCCTCTCACAAAAGGTTGCAAAGCCCATTGAAGAAGTAGTAAATATCATTGTGAAAGTTGTTATTACCAATATGTATTTTGTAAAATTCAGTGTGGAATTGTTTTGTTTTTGACAGAAACGTTGCCCATCCCCTCACAAAAGGTTGCAAAACCCATTGAAAAAGTAGTAAATCTTACTGTGAAAGTTGTTATTCCCACTATGTGTTTTGTAAAATTCAGTGTGGAATTGTTTTGTTTTTGACAGAAAAGTTGCCCACCCCCTCACAAAAGGTTGCAAAACCCATTGAAGAAGTAGTAAATCTCACTATGAAAGTTGTTATTCCCATTATGTGTTTTGTAAAATTCAGCGTGGAATTGTTTTGTTTTTTACAGAAACATTGGCCAGCCCCTCACAAAAGGTTACAAATCCCATTGAAAATGTAGTAACACTCACTGTGAAAATTGTAAATCCTACTATGTGTCAAATTCAGCATGGAATTATATTTTTGTAGAGAAAAGTTACCCTGCCCCTCAAAACAGGTTGTCAAACCCCTCGAAGAAGTGGTCAAATTCACTTCGCGAGTTATAAATCTCGTTATACGTGTAGTAACATTCTGGGCAAATGATTTAACAATACTTGAAAATCAGGCAGCTTTACATTTCTTGAAAATAGTTTGCAAATCCCCTTGCATACAAATCCCCTTGCAAATCAGAGAACCTTTTTCGGTGACTGGAGGAGCTTGGATTTAGTTTCGTCGAGTGGGGGGGTTCGGTTTCGTTGAGTGGAGGGATTGGTTTCATCGAGTAGGGGGATTTGGTTTCGCTGAGGGGAGGGATTAGTTTCACCAAGTAGGTGGATTGGTTTCGCCAAGTGGGGGCAGTTTCTCTTTCACCGAGTGGGGGGATTGCTTTCTCCGGGAGGGGGTGGTTTCTACCTTTCTCTACAGTTTTCAAACATAATAAGGACAATTCGGTCTTTAGGCCAAAAATCAAAATTCCATATTGGTACCTGATGCCTTCTTTGTCATTTTGCTTATTCAGGTGCCTTATTTGTCTTTTTGAAATTCACATGGTATTTTACTGTCATTTTCCCTATTAAAAATCACGGATTCGATACATTCAATTCAATTTTATTTTTTTCAATATATCCAAAAATAATGCAATATGCTGCCTCCCTTATATCACCGTCCACCCTTATACCGCTGACTGGAGCCATAGGCTAACACATAGTCTGATAGGAACTAATTCATTTTACTAAATTATTCCAAGCTCATCGATATTAGAGATATATCTGGCCAAAGATATAGAGCTCAAGCTCGGATTATGGCTCCCCTCCTTTGTGAATAGAGAGGTGTCACATGTCCCATAGCTCTAATGAATTCCCAGCTAAAGAAAAACATGGAAGAAGGGGCCCTGACAAGTGCCATCCACTGTGCACCGAGTGATGGCATACCACGTGATCATTTTATATCCATGCAATCTCCTTCTATCCTTAGCTCAATGCATGTCAGATGCCAATAATGTTACATCATAAATACATCCTCAAATATATTAAAAATAAGATAGCAATAAAACTTATATACCATTTAATAGCAACTCATGACAATTCCATAGCCATCAATATATTTAAATATTGATCATAATTAATAGCAATAAATCTTAACAAAATAAAATAACATACCAAAACATTTATTTGAAATCATAACACTATTTTTTAGTATGATATAAAAATTAGTAAATCCACAATATAATCATACACAATTCACATGTACAAGAAAGAATTTTTAGAGTTACTTGGTACTCTAGCCTACAAGTATTCACAAAGATTACTCCAAAAATTCTTAAGAGTCTAAAAAATTACACATAAACATTTATTAATATAAACTCAGAACCACTCTAAAACTACTCTAAAATTCTAAGACTACCCTCTAAAGCAAAATTAAATAAATATATTAACTCTCCCAAATCTAGCCATTTATAATAGATATAATATTATTTTGAAAAATATAATTTACATATAAGGCTATTTAAATTTAACAACTTAAGTAAATATATTTTTATTACCCAAAATCTAAATATTTTATATTAAAATTCTGAATTATTTATTATAGTCTCCTTTAAAATTTTTTCTCAAACCAAGCAACTTCTTTTGAAATTATAAACAAACTGTAGTTTTATTTAATTTCCCAAAATTCTCAATTTACAATTTTTCAAGCCTTCAAAAATTATTTCAAAAATATATCTTTAACTTGTTCAATATTTAAACTGATTAAAACCTCAATAATATATTAAATAACTCAAATAAATTATTTAACTTGAATTTAATCGGTAAAAATATTCTATATCTTCGAATAACAAATTTTGCAACTAAAATCTTAATTTAAAATTCTCAAAATAGTCATTAAGTAAATATAAACTGATTAAAATTTCTTAATAATGTATATTTAAATTTATACAGTCATAAATTGTCAAAACTCCATATTTACTTTGTATCCAAATAGTAAAATTTTTTCTAAATATTAAATGATACTAAAAATATAAAGCTATAAATATATAGGAAATATTCATAAAGGAAATTTGACATAAAGAAATAGTTTTGTATACCTAAATTATTTCCAAAACTGTCAGGCACTCCGCAACTCGGCTCTCTCTCTCCCCTTTTTTCTTTGCTTCTCACTCTCTTTTCTCTTCTTTTGCTCTCTCTTCCTCTTCCGTCTCCTCCTTCGACTTGAAAATCATCTAAGGTGAAGGTATTTAATAACCCCATGTTTAATTTTTTTCCACCACCCCTCACCCATTTTTCTACTTCCATCTACCCCTTCCCCGTTTTTTTTCTTCGGCCATTAATACCTCCCCCATTATTTTCTTTGTTCCCTTAAATGATGCCCAGCCTTTCCACCGAATTCGGTGGAAAGCTGGGTATTTATATTTTTTTAATAATATAATAATATTATATTATTTTAATTAATTGAAATTTTTTGTCTTTTTTTAAAAAAACAGTATGTTACATAAAGTAGTAAATAAGATTTACTATAATATATTTTTAATTAAAAAATATACATAAAGAATCTTTTCAAAATATTCTTTGACAATATTAATGATTTAGACTAAAATATATGTTATCAAAATAGAAGAAAAGTCCGTATAATTAAGACAAAACAGAAAGGTAGTCAAAATATTTTACTTTAAAAAAATAGACACCGGAATATATACTTCCAATGCACTAAAGCTTTTAAATAAACCTGTATTTGGACTTTTAATTTATATGGATTTCTTATTTACACATGCATGGCAACGTCTTTGTGATGAGACTTGAATTTTTCGTCATATTCATCAGAATATTCTTTTATATAAATGTACATATTTATATCAGAGAACTGGCTCTCTTGCCTTTATTGCTCAGTGTTGCAACTGATTTTGCAATTACAATGAGGTGGGCTTGAGAGCTGGTATATCCCTTCCTGTCCTTCTTTTTTTTGTTTTTGACCAAGATCCCTTCTTTTGCTTCAAACCGTATCCTTCGATATATTTATATCAGACAATACGCGCATTTAAATTTGGTCAAAGAAGCTTGTGGCAAGTAGTTCTGATCTACATTGAAACAGCTTCTCTTTTCTTCTTTTTTAATTTAACCACATTATTCTTACCTTTATCTTTTAACAAAACGCTTTTTTTACGCGGGAAAATTACAGAGTGGGACCAGGTGGAAATAATATTTATTAGAAAGGATCTTAAAAACCTTAATTATTTCAAAAGACCAGATATTAAAATATAAACTTAAAAAAAACTGAAATTACCTCTATTGACCACAGCCCCTATATTCTCTCACCACCTCCTATGATTTTCATATCATTTAGTAGAATAATTATAACTTACTTGAATTAATTCAAACTAATTTAAATTCAAAGTCAGAAACTAATTCTAGTTAATTAAGTTAATAGCCGACACTAGTTAATTTATTTTTGCATTGTTTTTAATTAATAATTTTTTGTAGGCTTTCTGAAAAATGAGTAGGGCAAGAGAGTTCTACCATTCACAGCAAAAAAAAAAAAAGTTGTTTCATATTTTGTCTCATCCATTTCATACTATTATTTTATTTGAATAAGTTGAATCCTCTTACTTAATAAAATTAAAAATTAAAAATAAAAAGTGACATAAGAAATTCATTATATCAATAAATATTTGTCATAATAAAAGTAGTTATAATAGTTTGAGTGAGAAAATTCAAGTTTAAACCTACATGATTTTTTTATTCTTATTAATTATGGATAAGTTATATATTATTTTTTATTATATCACTTTTTTAATTTTTAATTCAACTAAAAGAGTTTTATTTTTTTCAAAAATGATGGATGAATAAATTAATTAGTATTACTTATTAATTGAATTGAATTTAATTAGTTAGAGTTATTCCGTAATTTAGTAATTTCAATCAGTTTGAATTAATTTGAATAAACTTTCATTATTTTGTTTGAAAAAAGATGAAAATTATAGGATGTAGTGAGAGATAATATAGGGGATTTAGTTAAGGGCAAATAGGTAATTTTAAATTTATATTTTAATATTTGGTCCTTCCAAATAAATATAATTTTTAAGATCTTTTGCCATAAATATTGTTGCCACTAGGTCCCTCTTCCTAATTTTCCCCTTTTTTCCCTTGCTACGTGTAAGTATCCTTCAATTCGAGTCACTGTTAGATATTAAATATAGACACCTTTCACAGCAAGAATTTGAACTTTGATTCGTCATGTTGTAAGGAACTAACCTTTTTATCTAGACTCAACCCCAATTAGTTAACAAAATGCTTTGTTGATGCAACACATGCGAATTACGTTATTGGAGCTGTATTAGAATATGAGGTCACTTGTCTTCCACACACCCACACAGAGCTCGATTACAGTGACGAAGTCAAAACTAAAAAACACAGCACATGCACACCAAGGGAGAGAAGAGAGTAGAGACACAGAACCAATGGCAAAGAGGAGGAGGAGGAGGAAGAAGAAAGAAAATGGAAGCTTGGATGATACCTCCATTGTTGAAGCTTGAGTTATTTGATACAATGATGAATAAATGTTTATAAGCCAATGATGATGGAGAGGTCAATGCATGTAATTAATTCTGTCTTTAACAGATTAATTATGTAAATAATAGCTTAGTCAGAATTCAGTTAGTGTACTGCTATAAGTAGCCAATATCATCATGTGGCTTACTGTATATAAACACTTGTACTACTCATTTTGTGAATAGGACAAATCTTTCACTCCCTCTTTCTCTTTCTTTCTTTTTTTGCATTATGGTATCAGGGTGCACACATGTTCTCTGTGCCCTTGATTTCATTTCTCTCTATCTTCTCTATCTCCTTGATCTATGGCTCCAAACAGTTCTTCTTCTTCTTCTTTAGATCAGTCTCAAGATCCAATGAGTTTCTTTTATCTGCATCCCAATGAAAATCCATCCCTCATTCTTGTTTCTCCTCCTCTCACAGGTTCGAATTATCATCACTAGGCATGAGCCATGACTATGGCTCTCATGAGCAAGAACAAATTTCAGTTTGTCAATGGTTCTTTGAAGATTCCTGAGAAAAATGATTCTCTCTTTCCGGCATGGCAACGATTCAATGCCATGGTTCTAACCTAGATCAATCGTACACTTTCTCCTTCAATTGCACAAAGTGTGATCTGGATTAATAAAGATGTTGATGTTTAGAATGGTTTGAAAGAGCGTTTTAGTCAAGGCGATATTTTCAGAGTTGTTGAGCTTCAACAGGAGCTCTATCAGTTTTGTCAAGGTAATCTTTTTGTTTCTGATTATTTTACCAAGATGAAGATCATTTGGGATGAGTTGTTGAATTTTTTCCCTTTGCCTGATTTTTTGTGTTCTACTAAGTCTTATATTCAGCAAGACTATGTAATCCAATTCCTCAAAGGTCTTAATGACCAATTCTCCAATGTTTGATCTCAAATCATTTTTATGGATCCGATTCCTTCAGTCAAGAAAGTTTTGCCTCTTATTATCCAACAAGAATGAGAATTGAAAGAATCTGTTAAATCTACCCACTGCATGCTTTACTCGCACATCCAAACCACTAAATCTGTCTTCTACTTAGTCTAATGGATTGGACAATAATAACAACAAAGTATGCATATACTGTGGAAAACCACGACACACCATGGAAACTTGCTACAAGAAGTATGGATATCCACCTGGTTTCAAATTCCGGAATAATAGAGCTTCTGTTCATAATATGGTGATATCTGACTCTTCATCTGCTGAGGTTTTGCCTTGCGCACTGCTCTCTGCCAACACTACTAGTCCTAGAACTCAAGATCAATACCAAGAATTATTAGCTCTGTTACAACCTCCTGTTGCGTCTCAATTTTCTGTATCTCCTCCTACCCCTATTTCTGCACCTAATTCTACTCATCATGTTAATCAAATGTCTTCTCTTACTCTTATGCCTGATCTTGATAAGCCAAGTAATCATACTATTCTTTCTCTTCACTTTACACATGATTCATCTTGGATAATTGATAGCGAAGCTACAGCTCATCTTTGTTTTTCTCTACCCTTATTCACATCTTATTCTGAAGTCTCACCTATTCGAGTTACTCTTCCTATACACTCCACTGTCATCACTACTATTTCTGGTACTGTTGAAATAACTCCTTCTATATGCTTAACTAATGTTCTGTATATACCTGAATTTTGTTTCAACATTATATCTCTCACTTAGATGACTATACAACTTCATTGTTGTCTTATATTTTTCTCTTCTTATTGCTTGATTCAGGATCTAAGGGCATGAAAAATGATTGGTACTGCTAATGTTTCACAAGGTTTATACATGTTGCAAAGTCACAATTCTTCATCTACTTGTGTGAATTCTGTTTCAACTTCTTTTACTCCTGATACAACTTTTCAATTTCATATATGGCATTATGGTCTTGGTCATCTTTCTTCTTCTGTTTTAGACACTTTACATTCTTAATCTTCTTTTAGTCCTTGTATACCACATAATTAAAGTTGTGATGTATGCTATGTTGCAAAGCAAAGAAAATTACTTTTTGCTACTAGTGTCACTCGGACTGCTCATTTTTTGGAACTTGTACATGCTGATAAATGGGGTCCCTATCATATTGAATTTATTCATGGCCACGAATATTTCTTAACTATTGTTGATGACTATACATGTCATACTTGGGTTTGTCTTCTTAAAGATAAATCTGAAGCCCATTCATCTCTTCAAAATCTCCTTATCTTTCTAGAAAATCAATTCAATCAGATTGTTAAAATTGGTCAAACAGATAATGGTCCTGAATTTCAAATGACTTTATTTTATTCTTCCAAAGGCATTTTACATCAGACCTCTTGTGTTGAAACTCTAGAACAAAACAGTGTGGTTGAAACAAAACACCAACGTATTCTCAATATTACTTGTGCATTAATGTTTCAATCTCATTTGCCTATGATTTATTGGTCCTATGCCATTTTACATGCTGTTTAATTACTCCACTAATTACCTTCTCCTATTTTAAAGAATAAATCTCCTTTTCAATTACTCCACCATAACTTCCCTGATTATGCGATGCTTAAAGTTTTTAGATCCCTTTGTTATGCATGCACATCTTCTCAACAGCTTACTAAGTTTGACACTAGAGCCCGCAAATATGTTTTTCTTGGTTTTAAACTAGGGACAAAAGGCTACATCCTTCTTGACTTACACACTAATCAGATTTTCATTCCACGGCATGTCATTTTCTATGAATCCATTTTTCCATTTGCCACAGTTTCTATGCATGTTTCTTTTCCTACTTCAATTTTTCCTATGCCTTAATCTTTTACTCCTATTGATGATCTTGTTCCTCAACTGTTCCTTCTCTACCTACTACAACTGTTCCTTCTGACTTTGTTACTTCTTTATCTTCCCTTTCTATTACTGACCATGTTTCTTCTTCATCTCCCTTTCTGTCACCTTCTACTCAACATTCCTCTTTATCTCCTTCTTTACCAACTCCTGTTCCTTCTCATCATTCTAGCAAAACCATCAAGTAGCCTTCATACTCAAGTAACTATCATTGCCTTCTATTAAAAATAGACCAGTTCGCTTCTATGTCTACGGCCTGCAGGTATCCTTTACAAAGTGTTCTATCCTATGATCATCTATCTTCTTCATATAAACATTTTGTTTGTTTCATAACTTTTCTTCATGAACCAAGATCTTACAATAAAGCCAT
This sequence comes from Neltuma alba, assembly GCF_004799145.2. Lineage (NCBI taxonomy): Eukaryota > Viridiplantae > Streptophyta > Magnoliopsida > Fabales > Fabaceae > Neltuma > Neltuma alba. The sequence continues at coordinate 38,788 of NW_021637699.1, forward strand.
TAAATATCCTGAGTGGCAACATGCCGTGGAAGCTGAAATTTCAGCTTTAATTTAGAGAAAAACCATACTTGGATATTGACTGAGTTACCTAAGGATAAATTTCCCATTGGCTATAAGTGGGTGTTCAGGACAAAATTTCGTGCCAATAGAAGTCTTGAGTATTATAAGGCTTGCCTTGTTGCAAAGGGGTATACTCAAACAGAAGGAGTTGAATACTTTGATACTTTTTCCCCAGTTGCTAAAATGACTACTATATGTCTCTTACTTGCCATTACTTGGCATTTGGAACAACTAGATGTGAACAATGCCTTCCTATATGGGGATCTGACTGAGGATGTTTATATGACTCTTCCTCTTGGGTTTTCCTCTTCTAATCCTAAACTAGTGTGCGAACTACAAAAATCACTTCATGGTTTAAAACAGGCCATTCAACAGTGGTTTGCCAAGTTATCCATAGCCCTTACTTCAAGTGGCTACAACCATTCTAAATCTGATTATTCTTCATTTGTTCATAGCCACAACACCTCCTTCACTGCATTATTGGTTTATGTTGATGATATAAGGCTTGCAAGCAATGATCTTAGTGAAATTAAGCTTATCAAGACATTTCTTGATGAATCTTTTAAGATCAAGGATCTTGGCAAACTCAAATTCTTCCTTTGTCTTGAAGTTGCTCGTTCCTCTACTGGTATAGCATTGAACTAGTGTAAATTTGCTCTTGATATTCTCTCTGATGCTAGTTACCTTGCCTGCAAACCTGTGTCAACTCCAATGGACAGATCTACATGATTGTCAAAAGATCATGGGACTCCACTCAATGACATAGCCAGCTATCAAAGATTGATTAGCCACCTCCTTTATGTTAGGATAACTCGACCAAATATTTCCTATGCTGTTCAATAGCCCTGTCAATTTACTTAGGCCCCAACTACAACTCATTATCAAGCTACACTTCGGGTTCTAAGATATCTTAAACAAAACCCAGGGAAAGGACTTTTCTTTCCTTCTTTATCCACTTTCAAACTCAAGGGTTTTAGTGATTCCAATTGGGCAGGGTGTCCTAACAGTCGCAGATATGTAACTGGCTTTTGTATTTTCCTTGGTCGAGCTCTTATCTCATGGTGATCAAAGAAACAAAATACTGTGTCCCACTCTTCATCTAAAGCTAAATAGGGGTACTAGGATCTGTTACTTATGAAGTCCAATGGTTACTAGATCTTCTTGCAGATCTACATATCAATCATCCATCTCCACTATGCTTCATTGTGATAACCAGTCTGCACAACATATAGCAGCGAATCCTACCTTCCATGAACTCACCAAAGATATAGAGTTAGATTGTCATATTGTGCGAGAGAAAATTCAAGCCGGTGTCATTCATTTACTGCCTATACGAAGTTCCTAGCAATTGGCTGATGTTCTCACCAAGCCTCTTGATCCACAGCCTTTTTCTCCTTTAATGTCTAAATTTGGCATGATTACTATATACATACTCACTAGCTTGCCCGGGGAGTAACGGATTAATTATGTAAATAATAGCTTAGCTAGAATCAGTTAGTGGACAGCTGTAAATAAATACTTGTACTACTCATTTTGTGAATAAGGCAAATCTTTCACTCCCTCTCTTTCTCTTTCTTTCTTTTTCTGCATTAGCCTTCGACGTGTTATTGAAGGTAATTGGACAATCCATACGTTGTGGAAAATAAGCTCAATCTTTGAATTGTCTTTGCAAATTTGATGTAAGCATGGAAATATTAACACAACCAAAGTTTGACTGACTTGCGTCAACCTTTCCATCATCTTCATCGATCAACCCCACCTTTGACGTCCACATTCGGTGCATCCGTTGTTGACCCCTTTAAGTCTAATTTATTTTCCAATCAATAAGTACATTTTTAAAATTGATATTCAATAAAGATTATATTTATTTTTTTATTTTATATCTGTCAAAATTAAAAAACTAAAATATAATAATATAAAAAAGTTGAATTCGGGCTTGATGAGAATTCATAATTTCTGCAATAAAAGTTGATCTCCCTTGAAATATTATTGAAGACAATCAAATAGTAGATCATTTCTAATTACTCTCCTATTCTAATTATAAGTCTCAGTTTTCTGAACACACATATTAAACAAAAACTATATATATCAAGGTAATGTGTAAAAACAATTGCTTTTATCCTTTTCATTTCTTTTTTTTTTTAATTCCTGAGCGTTAAAGTTAAAATTCTCTTAATAAGCGTGCTTCCCAAAAATTATCCTTTTCATTGCTGTCCTCCATTAAATACCACTATTTTTTATGCTTTGTTTGCCTTCAAATTAATTTAATGCCATTATTTTAATGGATATTTTAGGGAAAATGCTTTAATTAACTTAGAAATTTATACTGAAACATATATTTAAAAAAAAAACTAATACTTGTATTGGGACAGAAGGAGTAACGAAATTTCTTTCAATTATTGATAAGAACTCTTACTATTTGTTTTGGTACTCGGTGAAAATTGGAATATCCAAAATCCCAAATGAAATATATTTTAATTATTCACTTTGGTTTTGCTCACCCCTATTATTCTAGCGGAACTACAATTGATGTTCTGGTTGCATTAGTTGGACTATTCAAATTTTAAAGCAAATAATCGATAACCACTCATTTTTATTTTTGTCTTTTGATATGAATGTGGAAAGGATTTAGCTTCTTCCTCACGTAAAGAAAAATGCTTCCGCACTTTCCATGAAAATAAACAAAGTAATAAAAACTCCACAAACTATGAAAGTCTTCGCCTCGTCTCATCAAACACCAATTAAGAACAAACCCTTCTTCAACCTCGCCATGGTTACTCACAGATACTTCTTACTCTTCTTCTTTTTTATCAGTAGCTTCCTCTGTTCTGCTACCATTGAAGCATTACGACCTACTTATCTTTACCACAACTGCTCCACCGCCGGAAAAAGCTTCTCTGCTAATAGTACCTTCCAATCCCACCGGACCACCCTCCTCTCCTCCTTAGCTTCAGCCAATGCCGCCTTCTACAACACCACCGTTCCTGGAGGCAGTGAAGCCATCTACGGCCTCTTCATGTGCCGGGGCGACGTCTCCCTCCAGGTCTGCCGCGAATGCGTCGCTAACGCAACCCAACTGCTACCTTCTGAGTGCCGGTTTTCGAAGGAGGCCGTAATCTGGTACGACGAGTGCATGCTTCGCTATTCCAACACCTCTTTCTTCTCCACCATTGATAAATGGCCGACCGTCGTCATATTGAACCCGTACAATATCTCCAACTCGCACCAGGCAAGATTCAAGAATTTCTTGCTGAATTTTATGAATGAGACAGCAAGTATGGTGGCGGTGGTGAAATCTGCGTCAGAGGGAAAGGCGTACGCGAAGAACCAAGCTAATTTTCAGTCTCAAACTGTATACAGTCTAGCTCAGTGCACGCCGGATCTACGGCTTGAAGATTGCAGAAGTTGTTTGCGTGGTGTGATTGGGAACATTCCGTTGTGTAGTGAGGGGAAGATCGGAGGAAGAGCTGTGAATCCCAGCTGCAACATTCGCTATGAGATGTCGCCGGCACTGGCCAGGGCTCCGGCTCCGACGCCTAGACGGCATCATCATCCTCGACCTCCAGGTAAAGAGCTAAACATAAATGCTCCTTCTGTTTTCTTTTTTATTTTTAAAATTATTAGAGTAGGCTATATATAAGAAAAAATGTATATATCTGTTTGGAAAAATATAAGTTTTATGTCTAAATGTTTTTTACCTGCTTGATCAAGTATCAATTTATTAACCCAAAATAACTGAAGCTCTATAATTTCTTGACTTGGTTAGTACCTATAATTGCTTAACTCAATAAAATTTAAGAATTGAGCTTTTTCGTCAAAGTTCAGGAATTATTAAGACTAAATTTTTTTTTTGTGATATTATAATTTTTATATCTCTATGTTTCCATATATAGTATGCAAATTGAATGTTTAGGAAATGAGGTTGATTTCAGGGACATAGTGGCTAACTGATGAAACTAATATCGGTGCTCCTTATAGTAATGATGTTGATCGCTGTGATAAGATTTGTATTGTCTCAGCATAGTTTCAATAGTTCAAATTTAAAATTTTTATGTGAAGTTTTTAAATAAAAGCCTTTTTTTTTTTTTTTTTGAAAAATGATAGTTAAAAAGTTATTTTTCTTTTATATTTATGCACATTAAAATATTATTTGTTAAAGTATAAAAATAAATTGTATTAAATTTGGATGGTCTAATTTTGATATCAACCATCCAGATCTGATTTTCATCATCTCCCAAATAATGAGCATCCAAGCTGAATCCATTAACCTAATGATTGAGGGGATTTTATAAGGAAAGAGGAAAAATAAGGAATGAGACATTAAATGTAAGACTTACACTGGGGGGGGGGGAGATGTCGTAGTAGCAATTATGTTATTGTATCTTGCTTTTGTAATGGTTATAACTTACAACCACTACGAAGAAGGTCGGTAGCCGTTTGAAAAGTCACTAACAAGATGGGTGTGATCACTAATTCAGAGTAACGGTTTTATAAACATTTATTACTAACTGATTTCATAATTTCATATTATAACTACATACTAATATTTAATTACTGCTTCAAATATCATTTCAACTAAATTAATTATCATTCGCATTACAAATTGATTCCTTATTAATTACTTAATAAATATTAAAATTAATTACAAATTCATAACAAGATAGAAATTAATTTAACTAAAAATAAAATAATTATGAGGCGGTTAATCATCATTATCATGGTAAACATTATTACCAGACTTAAGAGCACCTAAACACCGCTCCTCGTTGTAATGAAATCTTGATTACCACTGCGCGTCTGTAATAGGATTGAACCAAAGGGGTCCTAATGTTTTACTTCCTCCCTTTTTTCAATTTTTTTCATTTCAAATCTGATGGAAACATAAAGTGAGGTGATGCCATTTTCTTTCTTACTCAAAACTTCTGAAACTCTTTCCCCTTGCTTCTTGACAATCAATCAGCAAGGACAATTGTGATAATTGTGGCTTCTCTTTTTGTTGGCGGGGCAATTTTTTATTCGGCTTACTATCTCTTAAAGATTCGAATGAAGAAGAGTCATAGGGCTATTCTCAGACAAAAGTACTGTAAGTAATTTTTACTCATACAGTTTGGCTAGTTGGTAGATTCGGCATAGTTTATTTATTTATTTGGTTTATATTTGTCTAGTTGGAAGGGAAAGCACAACTTTAGAGCATCTGCAATTTAATCTGGCTACAATTGAGGCTGCGACAAATAAGTTTTCTCATGAAAATAGTTTAGGGAGAGGTGGATTTGGACAAGTTTTCAAGGTAACGATGGCCACATCGATGTAAAAAAAATTTTATGTGTTTGTGTTTATATTGTTTTTCCTTTTTTTTTTTAATCCAACTAACTATTATTCTAGGGTGTTCTTTCAAATGGTCAAGAAATAGCTGTGAAGAGACTTTCAAAAAGTTCTGGTCAAGGTGCAGAAGAGTTTAAGAACGAGGTTTTATTAATAGCTAGACTCCAGCACAGATATTTGGTGGCGTTATTAGGATTTTGTATTGAGGAGCGAGAGAAAATCCTTGTTTATGAATATGTTCCCAACAGAAGCCTTGATTACTTTTTATTTGGTATGAATCTTATAAACTCATTTAAACTTTTAGTTGGTATTTATAGTTCATTTGTGTCATGCATTTTATAGTTTCTTATTATTTTCGTTCATTTTGTCACTTTACCTTCAACAAATTTATGTAGGTTCCCAAAACAACAGGGTATTAGATTGGATGGAGCGTAGTAAAATCATAGGAGGAGTTGCTCGAGGAATTCTTTATCTTCATGAATATTCTCGCTTGAAAATCATACATCGCGATCTCAAACCTAGCAATATTTTGTTGGATGATGAAATGAATCCAAAAATTTCAGATTTTGGCCTAGCTAAAATAGTTGCTATTAGTGAAAATGAAGGAAGTACAAATCGAGTTGTTGGAACATAGTAAGTTCTACCTTTCTTCTTTTAAACTTGACATATGCACATGCATACATATATGCATATGCCTATATCTTGTTCTAGTTGAACAAAGAAAAATAATTTATGACTTAATTTGAAATACAAAAGTTTGGCTTTCAGCCAATCATTTCAAATGCTCAAATCTTATCATGTTTTGGATTAAATTTAATTGACATTGTCTTTTTTACAGTGGTTATATGTCTCCAGAATATGCAATGTTTGGACAATATTCTGAAAAATCAGATGTTTTTAGTTTTGGAGTTATAATTTTAGAAATTATTAGTGGAAAGAAGAACACGGGTTGCCATGATTCACAATATGCCGATGGCCTCTTAAGCTATGTAAGTTTTAATAATGTATTTCTCTCTTCTATTCTTGGCGTTTAAGAAGAATACATCATGTTATGATTTGCAGTACATTGATGATCACCTCAAAAACATGTTATTTAAGGCTTTCAAAACAATTCTTACAGATCAAGATTTCTCATGTAAGCAATGATCTTGACATTTAGCCTATATGTTTAGTATGAGGGAGATAGGGGGAAGGGGAGAAGCGGAAAACTTTTAATGGGTTCGATTTGAAAAATTGGAGAAGTGGGGTTACAAAATTTTAATAAAGATAAGATGTAAGATAAACGGCTAAGAAAAACTAACTATAAGTTTTTAACCCTGTTTTTTCAATTTTTCAAATCAAACCCATTAAAATTTTTCCTCCCCTGCCCTAAGTTTTTCTCATACCAAACAGACTTATTGGAAAAAGAATGATTAATTTGATAATATTGTATGATGAGCTAATAAAGGTGTATTATTCATTGAAGTCATATGTTTTTCTTAATATTTGCAGACTTGGAAGCAATGGAGGGATGACAAGATGCTAGACATATTGGATTCAAATATAAATGAATTGGGATCATACAATGAAGTGATCAAGTGCATTCAAATTGGTTTATTATGTGTTCAAGAAAATCCGAATACAAGGCCCTCCATGGCTACAGTTGTTTCATATCTTAGCAATGATTCTATTCAATTGCCATCACCACAGGAACCTGCTTTCTTTTTGCATGGCCAACCAGAGCCTATTATCACCAGTGCGAGTGGAGAATCATGCTCTTTTTATGAAGCTTCTATAAGTGAATTCTTCCCTCGCTAAAGCAGTTCTTATACAATCAGGCTTTTGGTTGGTATTTACAAGAAATGAAGAGATAACTTTCAATGATTCCCATCAATACACAATATTTGTACATTATGTTCCTAAGGAATATTTATTCTTCCCTCAATTAGGGGATGTAATTGAGTTTGTTTTGCTTGGGTAATGGAAATGAGATTTCATTCATATAGAATATCCAAGATTATTTGGCAATATTTTTCTCAAGTTATATTATATTTTGACTATTTTGTAAGAAGTTTGTGGTTAATTATGGTTCAGTGCTTTTGAAAAAAAACCTCCCTTTTGTTATCATCTTGAACTACTTCAACTCGTTATGCATAATATCTCATGAATTTGTTAATTTTTTCATTATCAATAAAACTCTTTCAATACGCCCTCTCCCTTAGGACATTAGGGCTATTTGGGTACCACTGATAACCTCTCAAAATTCCTACTGAATTAAGCTGATTTAACACTCTTTTATTGGGTTTATAAGTCAATTTTGCAGGAAACAAAGCCTGAGGAGAGTAAAGAATGGAGAAAAGCTGAAAAGAAGTCATCCGCCGCGGCCTTTGGAAGAAAATGCCGCGGCGGATCAAACAGAAAGGGAGGAGTGCGCCTCTGTGAAATCCGTCGCGGCGCCTTGTTGAATCTGTCGCGGCGCCCAAGCTATCTCGGAGGAAACCTGTTCGGTGAAATCCGCCGCGGCCAATTATCACGTGCACCGCGGCGCCTGAGCCACAATTCATTTTGTAATAGGCGCTGCGGTGCCTGAAGGAATCCGCCACGGCGCCTAGCCCCTCGCAGCTATGTGTTTTACTTGCTAACTTAAAAAATTAGGGCATATAGAGGTGGATACTCGGTTTTCTGAGAGGGAGTTCGACTTTTGGAGCAATTTTGGAGGCTGGCTCTGCTAGGGTTTGGAGTTTTGGAGGCTTGGAACCTTTGGGCTTGAAGCTAGAAGAGATTCAAAGCTTGTAACTTGAATTTTCTGGGTTTCCTTCTTCTTCCCTTCTTGTTTTGCTATGACTACTAGATACTCTTATAGTTGTAGTTCTTTACTCGATATGTATAGCTAAATCCGTTTTCTAGGGTTATTTTGATCTATTGTATGGATTGAGACTTGGTTTTACTATCTCTTGAGTGTTAATGATAATATTCAGTCGTTTTTACTTTGAGCTTAATGCTTCCTTTTGTCTAGCCATCATTTGGATTGATTGCTCAAGTTAAACTAATTCATGAATTTAGGTAAAAACATGCTAGTCCAGAAATTTAATTGAGTGAATAGATGGTTTGTCGATGGATCAGAGATGTATCTGTTGACCTAGCATAGACTAAATGGGTTTTGGTTTTTAAAGTGCAACCTTTTCAAACAAATGCAAGAGATTGCTGTGTTTTAATTGTGTTTGCAAACATTTGGTTTTGACTTGAGAAAGCTTAATCAGTTCTATAAACCCAGGCTAACTGAACTTATTGTAAAGCACTACTTGAGAAGTAATTAACCCAGTTTCATGAAGTACTTTAGTGAAGAATAACCCTAGTCTCTTAATTGTTTCAAGGTCAATTTGATTTTATACTGCTTTAAACCATTGTTTTCTTAATTTCATTTCACAAACTCTTTTACAAAAATTATTTCACTTAACCTAATCAAATACACAATTATGATTTTTCAACTCGTCTAGCCTTAGTCTCTGAGGGAACGATACTTTTTATATTACTTGCGACCCGTCCACTTGCGGTCAAGTTATTTGGAGAACAAGTTTTTAACACCGTTGCCGGGGACTAACGGCTAGAGTGTTTGAGGTTGATTGTCCTTATTATGTAATTGGTTACGCTTAAGTTTCAATTAGCATTTATAGCGGAAATAGGTAGTAGTAGTAGTTATTTTGTTCATTTCTCTTGATAAGTTTGATACTTTTGTTGTTGATTTGAATGTGCAGGTAACCCCTGACGTATGCAAGGAAGATTAGAAGTTATTGTGGAAGAAGTTACTGAAGAAGTATCCAGGTCAGGAGAAACTGAAAACACACCGGAGATTCAACAACAACCTCAGTTACTTCCACCACCACCACCACCACCTGAATCAGAATCAGAAGAAAACATGGCGGAGGAAGACGAGAATGATGTGTACACCCTGGATGACTATTTGGATAAAGAAGGGCAGACTTTTCACTCAAGTATCCGGCTACCAGACATTCAAGCCAGGAATTTTGAAATCAAGCCCGTTATGATTCAACTACTGGGGATGATGGGTACTTTTGAAGGAAATTTTAAGGATGATCTGAATGAGCATTTGACCAAGTTTATAGAGGTTTGTGAGAACTTCAAACAAACTGGGGTTACTAAAGATGCACTGCGATTGAGATTGTTCCCCATGTCGCTATCTCACAAGGCGAAAACGTGGTTGAATTCTTTACCAGAACACTCCATTAAGACTTGGGATGAGCTTGTATCTAAGTTCAAGGCCAGATTTATTCCAAGGGGCAAACGCGCTACATTAAGGGGTGAATTGCTTTCTTTCGAGCAGCATCCGGATGAGTTATTTTACAAGGCTTGGGAAAGATTTAAGGATATGTGGAGAAATTGTCCAAATCATGAGTAGAAGAAATATGTTCTAATGGAAGCCTTCTGGAATGGGTTGAATGATCAGACAGTGACAATACTAAATACTGCTTCAAACGGAGGAATAGGGAAGATGAAGGTAAATGAGCTATATGAACTGTATGAAAAGGTGGCATCTAGCACTATGCAACAGTATAACAAGAGAAGGCAAAGTTCTGGGAGATATAAGGAGCCTAGTTCTTCATCATCAAGGGACATTGCATCGCAACTTGAAGCAATATCTAAGAGATTTGACAATCTGGAATTGCAGATTAAGAAAGGAAATGCTGCAGGAGTTCATGCACTTCAGGCTCCAGGATACACTTGTGACCATTGTAATGAGGAACATCATTCTGATCAATGCCCATACACCTTGGAGACAGTCAATTATATGAATAATGCGTAGCGAAGACCACAAGGAAGCCCTTACTCTCAAACTTACAATCCAAATTTGAGAAATCACCCAAATTTCTCTTAGCGAAATGGGCCAAGTTTGAATCCTCCACAAATATTACCATCTGGTGCTAAACAAATGGGGCCTCCTGGTTTTCATGGTCAACCATAGCAACATCAATTGCAACAACAGCATCCTCAAAAGGAAGAATCCAAAATTGAGAAGATGTTTGCTCAACTATTAGCAAATCAAGAATCTACAAGGGTTGAGAATAAGGCAACATTTTCTCTCCATGAAACTACCATCAAGAATCTCGAGGTGCAAATGGGTCAACTGGCTTCACAAATGAATGTACTCACAAGAAGCAGCTTACCAAGTGATACCATTCCCAATCCAAAAAGGGATGGTAATGAAGAGTGCAAAGCGATCAGTTTGAGAAGTGGAAAGCAATTACCTAACATTCAGAGGCCTAGTTAGACCGGCAAGGACATCACTAACAGTATGGTGACTGACCTTGATACAAATGAGCTTTCAGAAGAAGGTGGTGTAGTAGAAGAGGAAGAAACCAAGAAAAGGAAATAGACAGAAGAAAATCTCAATGATGTGGTTCGAGGAAAGAATGTAGAGGGTGAAATGGTTGATGATAAAAAGAGGAAGACAACTCCCCCTCTTGCTACACAGATGCCACCGCTTCCATTTCCTCAAAGGTTCAAGAAGAAAGATGAAGATGTCCAGTTCAAGAAATTTGTGGACATGTTTAAGCAATTACACATCAACATCCCGTTTGCTGAAGCATTAGGGCAGATGCCTAAGTATGCTAAGTTTCTTAAGGATGTTCTCTCCAAAAAGAAGAGATTTGGTGAATTTGAAATGGTGGCTCTGACTGAAGATTGTAGTGCCATCTTGCAATGAAAACTCCCACCCAAATTGAGAGATCCAGGCAGCTTTTATATTCCTTGTAACATAAGCAAACACTTCAATGGAAAAGCCCTATGTGATTTGGGAGCAAGTGTTAACTTGATGCCTCTAGCTGTATTTAATCGATTAAATTTGGGTGAAGCTAGGCCAACAACTATTACATTGCTCTTTGCTGACAGAAGTATCTCATATCCAAAAGAGATTGTAGAAGATGTCTTGGTAAAGGTAGATAAATTCATATTTCCAACTGATTTTATTGTGTTAGACTGTGAGGTAGATTAGAATATCCCCATTATTTTGGGACGGCCATTCTTAGCTACTGCAAGAACCCTCATTGACGTAGAAAAGGGTGAGATCACCATGCGAGTAAATGATGAGAAGGTGATATTCAACATGAATCAAGCCTTGAAGTTTCCAGATGATTTGCTCACTGTAATTGTATCGATGTGATTGATTCTACAGTGCAAGAGGAGTTGATTAACTCTTTGACCAAAGACCCATTAGAAGCATTGTTGATTGGAGAAACAAGTAGTATTGATGGCAAGGTTGAAGCTTATGCAGAAATGATGAGTATTGAAGCATTTTCGTATCGAAAAGCTAAGACTTTTGAGCCTCTGGATGTGACTAGTGCTTTAAGCTCTCCTCTAAAGCCTTCTGTGGATGAGCCGCCAATGTTGGAGTTGAAGACTTTACCATCACATCTCAAGTATGCCTACTTGGGTAATTCTACTTCTTTACCTGTGATCGTTTCTTCTAAGTTGTCCACGTTGCAAGAAGAGAAACTGTTAAGGGTCTTGAGACACCACAAGAAAGCTATTGGGTAGTCCATAGCTGACATCAAAGGGATCAGCCCTTCTATTTGTATTCACAAGATTTTCTTAGAGGATGGTCACAAACCTTCCATTGAGCATCAAAGGAGATTAAACCCGGTTATGGAAGAAGTAGTCAAGAAAGAGATCCTGAAATGGCTTTCTGCTGGCATAGTCTACCCTATTTCTAATAGTTCATGGGTGAGCCCAGTTCAATGCGTCCCTAAAAAAGGTGGTATAACTGTAGTGGCTAACACCCGAAATGAGCTAGTTCCAACTCGTACTGTGACTGGGTGGAGAATTTGCATGGATTATCGAAAGTTAAATACAGCAACCAGAAAAGACCATTTCCCGCTGCCATTTATTGATCAGATGTTGGATAAACTTGCTGGGCAAGAATTATTTTGTTTCTTGGATGGGTATTCAGGATATAACCAAATTGTAATAGCCCCAGAAGATCAAGAGAAAACAACCTTTACTTGTCCATATGGCACGTTTGCTTTCAAAAGAATGCCATTTGGTCTTTGCAATGCTCCAGTAACATTTCAAAGATGCATGATGGCCATCTTTGCTGACATGATTGAGAAAACAATTGAAGTGTTCATGGATGACTTCTCTGTTTTTGAAGATTCTTTTGATTGTTGCTTAGATAATTTGGCGGCTGTTTTGCAACGATGTGAAGAAACTAATTTGGTTCTGAATTGGGAAAAATGTCACTTCATGGTGCAAGAGGGCATTGTCCTTGGTCATCAAGTATCCAAACAAGGCCTAGAAGTTGACAAGGCAAAGGTATCTGTTATTGAGCAATTGCCTCCACCAACAAGTGTTAAGGGTATTAGAAGCTTCTTGGGTCACGCGGGATTCTACCGTCGTTTCATTAAAGATTTCTCTAAAATCACTAAGCCTTTGTGCAATTTGTTGGAGAAAGATAGGGAGTTCAAGTTTGAAGACGCTTGTATGAACTCTTTTGAGGAATTAAAGAAGAAGCTCACCTCAGCACCAATTTTAGTGGCACCTAATTGGGAGTTACCCTTCATCATTATGGCAGATGCTAGTGATTTTGCCGTCGGAGCAGTTCTAGGACAAAAAGTAGAAAAGGTCTTCCATCCCATCTACTATGCTAGTAAAACTTTGGATGATGCCCAACTTAACTACACTACTACAGAGAAAGAATTGCTTGTAGTGGTGTTTGCTTGTGAGAAATTCCGGTCTTATATTGTGGGCACCAAAGTGACTATCTATACAGACCACTCTGCCCTAAAGTACTGTTTACCAAGAAAGATTCCAAAGCACGCCTGATTCAATGGGTCCTTTTGCTTCAAGAATTTGACTTGGAAATTGTTGATAGGAAAGGCACTGAGAACCAAGTGGCAGATCATCTATCTCGATTAAGTAGTGAGGCTAAACATGATCATTGTCAAGAGATCAATGCATCTTTTCCTGATGAATGCTTGTTCTTTGTGGATAACTCAACTACTCCATGGTATGCAGATCTAGTTAATTATCTGGTTTGTGGAACTCTGCCACTAGACCTTAACTCCCATCAAAAGAGGAAATTTCTTCACGATGCAAAGATGTACTTCTAGGAAGAACCTTACTTGTTCAAAAGATGTGCTGATCAGATGATAAGAAGATGTGTTCCGGAAGTTGAGCAGCAAGATATTCTAGAGTGTTGCCACTCTTCAGCTTATGGTGGGCACTTTAGAGGAGAGAAAACTGCTGCCAAAGTCCTTCAAAGCGGTTTTTATTGGCCTTCACTATTTAAAGATGCATATGCCTTTGTGATCTGATGTGATCGATGTCAACGAGTGGGAAACATATCAAGAAGGAATGAAATGCCTCTGAATAATATTTTGGAAGTTGAACTCTTTGATGTATGGGGAATTGACTTCATGGGCCCGTTTCTAATGTCTCTCAATCAAGAGTACATTCTGGTTGTTGTGGACTATGTCTTGAAATGGGTTGAAGCTACTGCTTGTGTATCCAGTGATGCTAAAACGGTGATCAAATTCTTAAAGAAAAACATCTTCACTAGATTTGGAGCACCTTGGGCTATTATTAGTGATGGTGGGTCTCACTTTTGCAATCAGCAATTTCAAGCTCTGATGAAGAAATATGGTGTAAAGCACAGGGTAACTTTGGCTTATCATCCTCAGTCAAATGGCCAAGCAGAAATATCCAATCGAGAGATCAAAAGCATCCTTGAGAAGGTAGTAGGTGCAACAAGAAAGGATTGGTCATTAAAACTAGATGATGCTCTTTGGGCCTACAGGACAGCATATAAAACTCCGATTAGGATGTCTCCCTATCGGTTGGTGTTTGGAAAAGCATGTCATCTTCCTGTAGAATTGGAACGCGGAGCTTATTGGGCCATAAAAAAGCTCAACTTTGACTTTCAAGCTGTTGGTGCAAAAAGGCTTCTTCAACTAAATGAATTGGAGGAATTTCGCCTTAATGCCTATGAAAGTGCAAGGCTCTATAAGGAATGGACCAAGAAGTATCATGATCAAAAAATTATCCCTAAGGTCTTTGAAGCGGGGCAAAAGGTGTTACTTCATAATTCTAAATTGAGATTATTTCCGGGCAAACTCAAATCATGTTGGTCAGGGCCATTCACTGTGGTACAAGCTGCTAACCATGGTGCGGTGGAGCTGGAAAATGAAAAAGGTGAAAGATTTCATGCAAATGGCCATCGTTTAAAGCATTATTGGGGTGGAAAGGTGGAGATCGTCAAGTTCTATGATCTACTTTGCTGAACAATCATAAAAGAGCTGAAGAGTCAGGCTGAAGACTATAGACCAAGCCCTACTTGGGAGGCAACCCAAGCTCTAAACTTGCCTTTGATGTGTTTCTTTTATTTTAGTTTTGTTTTAGTAGATTTACGTTTGATCTTTGTTTTTTGTAGGTCTTTTAGTTTAATCCTCAAACCTTGGAGCTTAGCAGGAGTGGTTGATTTTTAATTAGCGCAACCAGGGAAGTGCACCTAACCTTAATCTCCAACAGTGGCATTGACTTTGATTGGTTTAAATTTGTGTTAAATTGAGACTTGTGGGTTTTGTTTTTATGTGGTTGTTTGTGTTGTGTTTGTTTTTATGTTTGTGCTTGTGTTTAGTCTTGTTTTATTGTGTGTAGGGTGTTTGATTATGGTAGGTCTAGTCTGTGTTCATTAATTTTTTCGTGTAGGCCCTCTCTGTGCAGCGCTTTGATCAGAAGCCGTGGTGCCTCATTTGTTTCAGAACCCTCTTTCTGTGATAGGTGCCACAGCGCCTTGGTGAATCCGCCGCGGCGCCTTTATCCTTGGTTGCTGCTCCATCTCGGTAATAACCGTCGCGGCGTTTGGACCTAGAGGCCGCGGCGCACTTTATTTAACTAGAATGTGCAATTCTATAAAAGGCACCGCGACGCCTTGGTGAATCCGCCGCGGCGCCTTATCGCAATCTCTGATCTTTTTCTTTGTGTTCCCCGTTTTAACCTTGCTCATTTGTCTCAATACCCACTTTGCCCCGGTGTATCTGACCATTTTTTAGGGTAGATTCATTGTTTTAATTTTAAAACCCTAACCCTTTGGTCTTTTCACTCTCCATCCAAATTTCAAATCCCCCCTCCCCATTTGGTTTCTCCATCTGATAAACGCCCCTCTTTCTATTAGACAATAATCCCCACCCCCTTCGGTTTCTCCTTCGATAACCCCCCAATCCCATTCGAAATCGCCGGTACTCCCCAATTCCATTCGTAACCGCCGGTCATCACCGTCCTCCCCTTCGTCGCCGATTGCCTCTCAGTCTCCAGCCGCCAGTCGCTTCTCCCTCTCTCGCCGCCGGTCATCTCCTCAGTCTCCCACCGCCAGTCATTTTCCCCTCACCGTCGGCACCATCCTCTTTCCTCTCCCTTAGTCGACCGTGTAGGTATTCTCTCTTTCTCTTTGATTTCTTTTAGTTTAGTTTAGTTTTGTTGGAAATGGGTAATGCTAGGGTTGTTGACAAACTCAATTATTTTTATATATTTTGATATATTTTATATGAGTTTTGTCAACTTAATTAGTCCCTCTTGACCTTCATTGATTGTTAATTGATTTAATACGTTTTATTTTGAATTATTATTTTATAGGGGCAAAATAGTTATATTTTGGTTTAATTGTGACTAATTGATTTTTGAGGACAATTAATGCTACCTTATCCTTGAATTTTGTTTGCAGGTTTTGGAAGATTTAAAAATAAAATGAAAATTAAAAAAAAAGAGAAAAAAGAGAAAAATATAATTAAAAAATAATTAAAATAAAAGGGAGCAAAACGTTGCGTTTTGCTCCCCACCCACTTAATAACCCCTAATATCCAATAATTCATCACCTTCATCCGGAGAGCAACGCACACGCGAGGGAGCTGGCGGCAGAAGAAAAAGAAAAGAAAACCAACAGCGTGAAGGAAGAGGATTCAGCGTGAGATTCCACAGCGAAATCATTCCTCCAGATTCCATCTTCATTGTTCTTCATGGCTGAACCGAATTGGTTTGTTGGAGCTGTGGTTGTGATGATTAAGAGTAGCTAAATCCTCCAATTCTCTAGAGCAATGGTTATGGCTTGAACTTAGAGCTTCAAAGGGGAGTTTCAACTCTTTCAATCTTTACTTCTTTCATTGTAATTGTGATTTCTAGGTCTTAGAATGAATTTTATAATGATTGAATGTGCTGTGATGATTTATATTTGTATTGAGATTGGTTGTAACTACTGGAATCTTTGATTAGCATTTAACATTATGCTGTGATTAGCTTTAATTTCTTTACATTGTATTGGGTCAGACTATGTTTTGAAATTATTGTGAATATTTAGTGGTAATTCAAGGTGGCTTGGTTATTGGACTAAAAATGTTAATTGCTTTTCCTTGATTCTTTTTGGCTAATTGTGCTAAAACAGTTTAATTGTGAGTAATTAATATGCAAGGTGGCTTGGTGTTGATTATTCTAATTAAACCGAGTCTAAGGGGTGGCCCTTAGAGTCTTTTGAATTTAGCTAACTCCCAAATTAATTGAAGTAATGATAGCCTAAATCATTGTGCTAGAGGATTGCTTTTCCATTTGTTGTCACTTGTTAATTCTCTTTGTTTATCTCATTCATATCCATTTTATAAACTAAAAATCCAAAAATTATTTACTCATTTTGCATCCTTTTCAATTTTGCCAATTAGTTAGTTAAAAAGAAAATCAATCCCTTTTCAAGTCAATTCTTTATTTTTGATACTTAGTTGCTTAGGATTTCAAATAAAGGCTCCTCAAAGTGAAACGACCCGAGTTTTGTACTATATTGCATTACTTGGATTTATTTTTGATTGGGAACCCCAAGGCGAACGACAAAGGCTCTCATCAGTTGTGCATTGTGGTTAGATGATTTTAGAACTCTAGATGGGAGCATTTTGATTCTCTGATATTACATTGTGGTTAGGTGATAATTCCTTATTGCCCAACTATCTGTGAACATGTATTGGATAAAATGTGATACTTGTGAAATTGAGTGATCATAGCTTGGACCTGATTTGAGAAAATGAGGTGCTTGTCTAAATTTTCAAATAACACCGTTCATTACCCAAGTTATGTTGTTCTTTTTCACTTGTAACTAATTTGGAAATGTTATTCTGATTTAGTGAAATTAGTTTCAATTGGCAGCTACTGATGGTTGTCTGATTTTGAAATTATTAGATAAAAGAGAACCTTTGTAAACTTGATTTGAATTGGGGGTATTTTATAACTCAGGTTTAGAAAGGGATTAAGTAATGGTGAGATTGTGGTCTAGCTCTTTGATTTAAGTTTGGGGGATAGTTTTTCTTTATTTTTTTAGGTTAGTTTTCTTCTTTTTCTTTGTCGGTTGTTTTGTGATTGTGGTATGTTATTAGCTTAGTTTGTGTGTGGTGTGCTTTGCTTTCTCTTTGCAGGTAACAATCCAATGGCCCCCAGGAAGAAAGCCCGTGCTACCTCCCCTGATCCTCCAATTAAAGAGCTCATTGAAAAAAGAGGTTTGCATCAAGAAAGAGAATTTCCGTGCACAAATAAATTCGGGTTCTATAAAAAGCAAGGAGGCTCAACCTCTTAAATCTGATTAGTCCCAAAGGTGAAGGGAATGAGAAAGCTGGTCAGAAAATTCTATGTTAGAGTGGCAACAAACTTGAGCAATGAGATGTTTTACGGTACCAGCGTTTCCTCATTACTCCGGTGCGCATCAGAGATCACTATGAGCTTCCCGAGTGGAAAAGTGCCAATATAGTGGTATCTCAACAATCAAAAGGAGATTCCCTCGATGCCATCTCAGCAACACTCACTGGTTCTGATTAATCTCTCATTAAGGGTAAGAATAAGTGGGGATATTCTCCTCAGTTAACCTCTCATTAAGGGTAAGAATAGAGTTTGTTGACTCGGCATTTCGAGGACGAAATTCTTTGAGAGGGGAGAATTGTAACATCCCAATTTTTGGACCTAGAAGTATCAGAAATAGCTTGAATGAGATAGGCTACCAAACCCCTTTAGTAGAGATCTTAAAGATGAGAAAGGAAGTTAAAACAGTTTTAGGGACTAAACTGCAAAGTGAAGGTTTTAAGGGGCTAAAGGGTAATCAAAGTTAGAGGCTCTAGTAAAGTCTCAAAGGCCCAGAAAGAGAAAAGAGGCTAGATACAAATCAAAAGTTAGTTAGAAGCCTCAAAGAGATGGTTTTATGAGGTTGAGCCTAAGCAGGGTAAAACCGTAAATTCAGAAAGTTATGACCAACAGGGATAAAAATGGAAGAGTGTACAGAAAATTCCAAGAAAATCTCAAAAATTGGAAATAATATTCTAAGGCTCTTCTGTGAAGAGAAAAGACAAAAATACCCTGAGGTAGTTTCAATGGAATTTATGAGGTTATTACTGGTAAAAAGTATACCATTTGAGGTAATTATCTAAAATAGCAAGAGACCTCAAAAAATGTATATAAAAGTGAGATTAAATGGTTAGAAGGTTGTACTAATTTATAAAATTAGTCCCGCAACCAAAGGCCAGTGGAGTGGCTTTAATAAATTAAAGAGCCGGTTTTGTCAATAAAGGTATTTTAGTAAATGAATTTTATGCAAGGCTTAAAGGAAGTGTTATGACCTAAGAAATTCATAGATACTCTCTAGAATTAAGGGAATTTATGGATCTGACAGAAAATAATTACAGAGGCCAGATCACTGTAATTATAGAAAGAAGTTAAACCGGGAGTAAAAGTGCACCGATAAAGTGTTAATCAAAGTCTTGCACTTTACTTGGCCCACAAGTTGCCACTTATCAAGCCTTTAATGGATGGTAATTAAAGCTTTCCAAGTGTCAAGCTACCAATGGAGAGGATCTTGACTTTGGAATGTAATTATATTATGAATTAAGTTAATTAGAGAGAGGTTTCAAGAAGGCTTAGGCATTTGACACTTGGACTTTCATTAAATGTGGTAGATGAGATATTTTGAGAGCACTAAGGAGCTCATCTCTCCCCTAAATCAGATGGGAATTTCATCCAAGGCAAGGAGGAGAGGAAAGAGAGGGTTTTGGAAGGAGAACCAAGGAAAGCTATCAACTTTGGTCATCAATCAAGGATTCAAGGTGAGATCTTGGTTCTAGATGTGTTCTTGCCTTGTTTTCCTTCTCTTTTAAGGTTAAAAAATCTTTCTTCTCTCCCTTTTGATGGCTGGTCAAAATGGTTGATGAGTGGGGAAGGAAGTTTGGTTGTTAGATCTTGCTAGAACACCTCAAAGTATGGTAGATCCAAGTGGATCTATGTGAAAATTGGAAGAATTACGTGCTGATTTGATACCTATTTTGAATCAGTTACTGTTCATATCTGGTTCTAAAATTTGGCATGCTTAAAGTAAACTCTGTGAGCTTTAAATTCATGGGTAGAACACTTCATTTGGATATATGTACGATTTATGGTGAGTTTTCAAAGTTAGGGTTTGAAATCTGGAAACAGTGTTGAACTTTTGGGAGAGTGTCGAGTTCCGTACAATTCCGGTACTGTTCAGCATAGAATTGGTTCCTGAAACTATTTTTAATTTAAATTTAACTTAAGGATATTTCAGTGAGACTTGGAAGCACTCAATTTGGATTTTTCTAGATTTAATTATGAATTTTCAAAGTTAAGCAAAAAATTCTGGAGATTCTGCGTGAACAGTACCCCCGCGAACCAAAATTTCCAGATTTGATCTTCTTGAATCTAAGGCCATCTAAAGTTGTCCTAATTGACAAGAAATGGATCATAAGGATGGGAAATAATAAGATTTATATTAGAAAAGTTAGAAAGAAAACCCTAAGACTAAGAGAAAGGGTTGAGGTTCGAGAAAGGGTTGAGGTTCAAGAAAGCTAGTCTTGAACTTTATGTAATCTAATGGTCCTAATGGATTGTGTGATCATTATGGTTATGTTTAGGGCCTTTGGAACATCCAAGAGGATGTTTGGTGATGTTGACCGAATGCCCACATGGTTGGAAAGTCAAGGGAGTCAAAGGAAAAGTAAGAGGAAAGCTTGAGGTGCAAGGTAGTGAACTTACCCTTTATGTGCTTGACATGGTATGCTCATGCGTTGGTTTGTATTTGTTGTTTGAATGATGTTGTGACATGATGATTGTTGCTGGAAATGCTGTTTTTAATATGTTCCCATGGCCATGTATTTTTATACCAAGCATAAAGTATGATGGCGTGTCACTAGTTAACTTAAGTTTATGAAAAACTATATACCATACACTAGCATCCATCTTGTGCATGTATGTGGTAATGTTTCCTACTAAGGTTCCCCTGAATCTCACCCCTTCGTAACCAACCATTTAGGTCAATCAATGATGGGCACTAATGGCATGAGAAGCAAGGAGAAGAAGTGGAGAATTATTGATGCTAATGATTGATACTAATACTCAATGTATAATTCTCCTATGTTATAATTATGTTGTGAATGCCATGTATTTAATTATAAAGCTTATGGCATGTATAGGAATGTATGAGCATGAATGGGAAAAAGCAAGTCCATGTTAGGTATGCGAAAGAAATAAAAAGAATTAAAGTAAAGAAATGTTAAGGGATAAAACGTAGGTCATGAAGCAGTTAGTTTCGAGCTTCAGTTTGACCTATCATATGAATGATTTAAGCTACTAAATTTGGTATACTTATAGTACACATCCCAAGCTTTAAAATGAGTGGTGAATCACCTCATTTGGATGTGTATACGAAGAGATATGAATTTTCAAAGTTAAGGCGCAGAATCTGGAAAGTCCAGATTTTACCAAACGAATAGTAATCTTAATCCAATAAACTGTACGTTTTCAATGAGGATGAGTTCAGTTGAATATTTTTCCCTTAAAGAGTATTGAAATATATTTTGTTAGAATTTTAGAACACCTCCATACGATTTTTCTAGAATTAGTTATGATTTTTCAAAGTTGGACCTATAATCTGAAAACTGGACAGTGAACAGTAATTTTCCGAAAATTAACATCAAAATTGAAATTTTTAAGTGTAAGACCATCCAACATGGTCTGGAATGGTTCTAAATGAATGCTAAGGTATTATATAAGTAAGGTGTGACACAGAGGGTGATGAGGATCAGGGGGATCAGCATTCTGAGGAGGAGGATGACTAGTTGGGGCCGTTTCTGCTACTGTTGTTGCTTGCTTTGTTGCTTTTATCTTTTTGTGTGTTTTTGCATTTTCTTGCATTTTGGTCTTTTTGGTGTGTTGTTGTTTGCTCATATGACTTTGGCAAGGCTACTGATGGCCTGTTAAACTGATTCTGACTGTTGACCATTATCTGTCATTGTTGATTGAAAATATGAATGGTTAACGGATCTTTTAATTGATTAATTTGTGGATGCCTTTAGTAACTGATGATTTCATTATGATTATCTGATGACGGTACTATTGATAGTTGTGCATACTGATATACTTGTACAGGAAGAAAAGCGAAATTTTGACCTTTCATGCAGCAAATATATTGTTTTTTTCAATTCTGCCCGCATGCCCTGATCAAATAAGTTTGGGGGTGAGGATTGAATTTTTTTGGATAATAGGATTTTTGTGGATAACATGATTAAATTTGAAAATTTTCTGGATAACAGGGTTATATTTGAAAATTTTTGAAAGGTCATTTTGTTGAGAAAATTTTGAAACAGCTGAAACAGTAGAAATTTTGTCAGCTTAAATTTTTGCTCGGTTGATTTTATGAAATATGAGCTGAAGTGGCAAGTTGTCAGTTGAGAATGTATGATTGGTCCAATGATTGAACAAAATGCTTAGTTACTATGCTTGATAGGAAGTTTTGAATTGCTCTTTGATGCTTGATTTGTGAGGTTAAAACCTCTGTTTCTTCAATTTTGGAGAAACTAATGCACTAAAAGGGTCAAAACATTTCAAGGGGTTATGTTGAGGTTAAGTGGATAATTTAGTCTCTATACTTTTGTTTCAACTAAATTGTTTCAGAACCTTCTTCTGATTTCTCAAAGTTTATAGTTTGTTCTATATGAATTTGAAAAAGGATTAGGGCAGTTCTTAAATGCGTTTGAGCCTTTCAAGATGACCTTATAGGTTTTATCCTTTGAACCCATGCTTTGAGCCAACAAAAAAAAAAAGTATATATGTTCAAGTTTTGTTTCAAACCATCACCTCTTCCTAACCCAAAACCAATTGAGAAAAACCATGAAATCCCTAGCTTTGAGATAAATGGAAGTTGAAAGGATAAGGGGTTTGATGAAATGTGGAGATTTTGAAAGGTTGGCAGGGGTAGTCAATTATTCTGAAAATTTAAAGTGTTAGGAGCTAAGCTGTAATTTTTTTGTTTTCAATGTAAAAAAAAAACAAAAACAAAAAGAGAAAAAATGTATATATACATATCTATATACAAATAATTGTGGTACAAGTTTGGGAGAATGAAAGTGGTTGAAGTAAGTTCTGATTATTGAATATCTATTTATCTCAAAGTATTTGTATGATCTACTTTCCCCTTTCTTTCCTGAGCCATTACCTCTTAGCCACGTTATAAGCCGAAAAGCCCCTTTGATTTCAAATGTATATGGGGTGAGTTGTAGACAGAGAGAGAGAAGAAGTTAGGCTTATGAAAGGATGCGGTTGAAGGTTAGTATGTTGGCTAAAGTCTCTCATTCCACTGAAACAGTATCTTAAGAGATGCTCATTGACTCTATATACACACTCACACTCCAAAATCATTGAAAGTTTGTTTTAAGTTCATGAAACTTGTTTCTTTGGGTGATTCAGTAATTTCCTATCCTGTATAGTGTCTTGAGCATTGATGAGGATACATCTGTTCCTACAATCTTCAATGTGCAATTTTGTCACTTAGTCGCTGTTTTGTTGTTTTACTCGAGGACGAGCAAAAGTGTAAGTTTGGGGGTGTGATAACCTCTCAAAATTCCTACTAAATTAAGCTAATTTAACGCTCTTTTATTGGGTTTATAAGTCAATTTTGTGGGAAACAAAGCCTGAGGAGAGTAAAGAATGGAGAAAAGCTGAAAAGAAGTCATCCGATGCAGCCTCTGGAAGAAAACGCCGCGACAGATCAAATAGAAAGGGAGGAGTGCGCCTCTGTGAAATCCGCCGCAGCGCCTTGCTAAATCTGCCGCGGCGCCCAAGCTATCTCGGAGGAAACCTATTCAGTGAAATCCACCATGGCCGATTATCACGTGCGCCGCAGTGCCTGAGCCACAATGTCATTCTGTAATAGGCACCGCGGCGCCTAAAGGAATCCACCGCGACGCCTGGCCCCTCACAGCTATGCGTTTTACTTGCTAACTTAAAAAATTAGGGCATATAGAGGTGGATACTCGGTTTTCTGAGAGGGAGTTTGACTTTTAGAGCAATTTTAGAGGCTGGCTCTGCTAGGATTTGGAGTTTTGGAGGCTTGGAACCTTTGGGCTTGAAGCTAGAAGAGATTCAAAGCTTGTAACTTGAATTTTCTGGGTTTCCTTCTTCTTCCCTTCTTGTTTCTGCTATGACTGCTAGATACTCTTATAGTTGTAGTTCTTTACTCGATATGTATAGCTAAATCCGTTTTTCTAGGGTTATTTTGATCTATTGTATGGATTGAGACTTGGTTTTACTATCTCTTGAGTGTTAATGATAATATTCAGTCGTTTTTACTTTGAGCTTAATGCTTCCTTTTGTCTGGCCATCATTTGGATTGATTGATTGCTCAAGTTAAACTAATTCGTGAACTTAGGTAAAAACATGCTAGTCCAGAAATTTAATTGAGTGAATAGATAGTTTGTCGATGGATCAGAGATGTATCTGTTGACCTAGCATAGACTAAATGGGTTTTGGTTTTTAAAGTGCAACCTTTTCAAACAAATGCAAGAGATTGCTGTGTTTTAATTGTGTTTGCAAAACATTTGGTTTTGACTTGAGAAAGCTTAATCAATTCTGTAAATCCAGGCTAACTGAACTTATTGTAAAGTATTACTTGAGAAGTAATTAACCCAGTTTCATGAAGTACTTTAGTGAAGAATAACCCTAGTCTCTTAATTGTTTCAAGGTCAATTTGATTTTATACTGCTTTAAACCATTGTTTTCTTAATTTCATTTCACAAACTCTTTTACAACAATTATTTCACTTAACCTAATCAAATACACAATTATGATTTTTCAACTCGTCTAGCCTTAGTCTCTGAGGGAACGATACTTTTTATATTACTTGCGACCCGTCCACTTGCGGTCAAGTTATTTGGTGAACAACCACCCGCGTTAGGTGGTTTTCCCTTCAGTCTCTGGTCCCAAAAAAAATACGCCCTCTCCCTATGCACTGGAACTCTAGTACACAAAGGTACATATAGTATTACCTCCAGTCCTAAATATAAGATTTAATTGAAAATTGAATTTGATTCTAAATATAAGGACTTAATCTTCTTTGTCTCTAAATTTATAATTTTTTTAAAAAAAATCTCTATTGATTACAACGGATTTACACCTATATGTAGTTTCAATGTACTACCTCCATTCCTTCATATAAAAGTTACTTGACTAATTTGAGTAGATTAAGAAAACTAGTTAAGTTAGTTATTTGTAGTAAATAGGTGTTGTTTTTCCTAAAATATCTTTGCTAATTAAGTGTATTGACTAAAACTATCATTATTAAAAAGACTATCTTAAGAAAAAATGGATAAATATTAGAGATAAATTGGATTAGAATCTTATATTTAGAACTAAAATAAAAGTCAAATGATGTCTTATATTAAGGATTGGATGTAGTACATACATTAAATAGGATAATTTATAAAAGTCAACACGCATTCGTTACAAATAACCAATTTAACTAATTTCTTTAATCTTCTCAAATTAGTTATTTAACTCTTATATTAAAGATGAGAGGCAGTATAATTGCAAGACAATATAGTTTTAAAGCCCGAAATAATGTGGTTGGCAACATTCTTATGTTAGATGCATGATCATTCAACAATTGAGGCAGAATGAATAAATGACCTATGTTTTCATTTTAAAAAAAACGCGATTAAAGCTCTCGTTACCAAATATGAAAATGGAGCAACATGAAATTTCTTAGTTAATAGCATAGGCTTCATCAGCTTTCAACTTTCTCGGTCTGGTTTGCTTATTGTGCTGTATATCATATTCATCCTACAAAACCAACAACTTAACATATGTTTTGTTATCGCAGAACTTAGGTTACTCATCAAACTATGTCACTGTTTGTTCTATAATATATACACACACACTTACGTACATATTGATTGCCAATTGTACTATGTTATACGTATATATATTATGTATACTATGTTATATGCATATATATTGCTTTTACATCATTTGTTGCAGGTAGGGTATAGAGAATGTGACTAGTAAAATTTTCATAAATAAAATGCAAGACTGTTGAAATTTTATACTTATTCCATTAGCAGCCAGTATAAGAAACCATTTTTACATTGGTTGAAATAACAACTGATATAGAAAATGAACTTTTTACAGCGGTCGTGCGTATTCACCGGTGTAAAAACCTACGCTTTCAATACTGGTTGCACATGACCACCAATGTAGAAAGTGAGGGGAACTTTTTTTTCCCTTAATCTTGCTTAAATCAGTTAAATACGACCACTTTTACATCGGCTCTAGAAGTAGGAAGTTGAACACCAGCATTATCTACGGCTATTACAAAATCGATATAGAAATTCTCTTTAATTACTATAAAAAGAGGAACCAGTTTCAGTGCTTACTGCAATAATGAGCACCATAATACTCATTAAATAGTAACCATTCAAATTTAATATGAACGGCTAAGATTAAATATTTAGTATTTTTGTTTTTTAAATAATATTTTTGTAATATCCTGAATTTCAAGGTGTTAAAGGAATCAAGGAGAATGATGAAGAAAAAAAAATTATTAAAATTAATTAATGCCTAAGAAAATTGAGGAAAAGTTATGGAATATTAATTTTGAGAGGTTAGGATATTGTAAAAGGGTTAATTTGCCCAAAAAATGGCTTACACAATTTCAAGGATAATTTTAGGAGTTAAAAGGACCTATTTTCTTGGAAAATTCAGAAAAAATAGTTAGGAGATGATTTTTTACCCGAAATTCTTGTGGAAATCATTTTAAGGGTCACAAAAGCTATTAGATAAGGAAAATCGATATAAAATGTTATGGATTAATTTCTGGATTCACTCTTTAATTTCAGGAAATTAAGTGGAGGGGGGAATGAGAAATAAGGGATAATTTAAGGCAAAATGGTCCATTGCCTCGTGGACAGCCCACACGTGTTGCTCCATCCTTATAACCATCAGAATTCATTTCCCTTCTCCATTTCATTACTGCCCGAGTCTTAAAATAGAGAGGGAGACCAGAGGAAAACGAGAGCTCGACGAAGAAGTGCCAAAGGTGTTGATCGGAGGTATTTGGGTCACATGCAAACCGATTAATCTTGCAAGTTGAGTCCCCTGATCATCATCCTACTCTTCTTCTTTCGGTTTGTTGGGTGTTTGAAGAGCTAATGATGAAAGAAAATTGGGTTTTAGTCAGAGAAACTCCCGATTTAAGCTGGAAACTTGATAATGAGGAGAGAATGATGTTGGTTGATGATGGCAGTGTAAGATTTTTATGTTGCATGTCCCTTTCTTGGTCTCTGTGTTGCTGTCTGAATCCGGGTTTGATGTAGGGGTTCTTCGTGCTGTCAAGATTTGGAGCAAATGAGAGGTAGTAGAGTATCTTGCATGATGTTAGATACCTCTGTTTGGGGTTAGCCGAACAGAGGTTGAAATTTTTGCAAGTTTGAGTTTCAAATTCTTTGCTCTGTTTCGTTACTGGCCAGGCCAAACAGGGGAATAAGTCGCTGGTTTAGGATGATTATGAGTTGATGATTCATAAACCATAGTCAAAATCCTAACTTCCTTTATTTCCTATATCCTTCGGCCAAACATTTTTAACATCCATTGACTTTTTATTCCAATTAAGCAATTACTCTTTTATAACTTCTAAACCAATAATTTAAAATCAATAACCTTATAAGCAAACTCAACCAATAAACTTCATATATAATTATAAACCATCCTTAATCTTTTCCATCTCTTATATTCTTTCAATTAACTCTAGAATTTCCAAATTCTATTACACGTCTCAACATAACTTGAGCGGCAACGTATGCATCTAATTACATATATGTCTTCAATTTCCCATTAAACTAGAATCAAACTATAAATACCCGAAAATTGCGGGGTTCACTTCCAGATTAGCTTTTAACTTCTAAGCATTAATTTTTAACCATTCAATCAGCTCTCTCTCTCTGTCTCTTCACTTCGGCCAAACTTCCAGATTCAAATAGCACTCCAAATGCACGCATCTACAAGCACTAAAATTAAATAATTCCATCAAGCTTTACCCTTTCTACTCCCATAACCCGAGAATTGATTATGAGACTGATTGAAATTTTGAAGTGATAGCTCAAAAGTATTTTGGAAATATTGAAAAGGGTATTAAAGAGGATCAAGAAAGAAGTTAAAAATGATTTAATACAATGAAAGTTGATTTCCATAAATTTAAGAGATGGAAGTATAAGGAAATAGACTAGGAGTATAGATTAAATATAATGGGAAGTTTAGAGATTAAATGATTGAACTTAAGAATTAATTTGGTGGCTGTTTTGAGCACTAAAGAATTTAAGCTAAGAGAGCTTATAGAATTATTTTGGAAAAATGAAATGATATCAATTGGTATGATTATATGTGTGTATGTGTATATATATTAGTTTTGACCAAGATAATCAGTTACTCAGTAATTATATGGGTTAAGATAAAGAAAGGAACCCTCTAAAAAGAATAGGTTGAGTAAGAAATATTATCCAGGATGACTAACTATTAAATAGAAGGAATAGAGTTCATTAATGGTCAAGAGAAGTTGTATTTTTATAATAAAAATTTAATGGAATAAATATTGACCCATTTATATGTGAAACTACATTTTATGATTTGATATTTGCCCGAGCCCGCTAAGAAAACCACAAAAGAAGTAATCTGGAAAAGGTAATCCAGAAGAAGGGACTCCAGGTAATGACTCTTTCCCTCATGCTTATTCAATAGTTCTGCATGTCTGTTTGTGCCATTGTGCCTCTATTCTTTAATCAATATATGTTGGATATGTTCTGTGATGAATGATTGTGAGCTCGTAGAGCTGTACTCAGATATGAGTAGGTGGAAGTTGCTTTGCATTGAGCTCGTAGAGCTATACTCAGGTATGAGTATATGAAAGTTGCTTTGCATTGACTCATAGAGCTGTACTCAAGTATGAGTATGTGGAATTTGCTTTGCATTGAACTCGTAGAGCTGTACTCAATAATGAGTATGTGATGTTGATTTGATTACCATGGCCATGTACATTGCAAAGCGTGGGATGCATAAGCATCATCGATTTTATTTGTTTGCAAAGCGTTGGATGTATGAGTATCGTTGATTATATCTGTTTGCAAAGCTTATGATATTTGAGCATCGCTGTTTATGTTTTGATGCAAGTGCTGTTAATATGGCTTGTTTTGCATGCGCTTATGAACTTTTATAGTTGTATGATGGACTGCTGTCATTACTAATCTCACCCCTTTCTTCCATAACATACAGCAAATGCAGGTGGCTCGAAGGGCAAGGGTGTGGTAATTCAAAGAAGTTGAAAAAGTTGTCAGTAGATGTGAATATGATATTTGGTCATCTGTGTAGTCTTTTGCTATTTATATTTAGAGTTTTTGTCATGCCATGTATGGCCATATATATATTTTGTGTGATTGTGTATGGTAATTGTGGGATGTAATTACCTCTATAAAGAGGAAAGTTTTGGCTCTCGTAACCATCAGTTAAGTGACATACACTCTAATGGCTGTACGTTAGTAGATAGATATTTTGCTAATGCGGTAAGTTTTGATAATATTGGTTTAGCTAAAGGTAGCTTTATTGATGTTAAATTTAGGGTTTAAAGAGATGTCTGAACTACTGAACATGACATTTTGTAAGTTATTTCATTAGTTTAAAATTTTTCAGAAAATCCTATCCCTTATATAGGATTGAATCCTGCATTTGGGAGAAGGTTTAATAAAGAGTTTAGTAAAGGTATTCTTATTTTTTTAGGATCAAACCTGGCTTAGTGGTTTGAAGTAAATTTAACAGCCCCTAGGTGTAATTAAAGTAGGTGTTACAATTTTCCTTTTGATAGGTGTTACAATTTTCCTTTTGATAGGTACATAATTCAAAATAAATGTAATCTCTCAACTGTAAGTTTTTTAAAAACTAACTTTTTTATTTGAAAATGTTATGAATATTGTATGAGTGGATGTCCATAACCCCTAACCCTTAGAATTCTCATAGGATTCCTCACCTTCAAGTGTCATAAACTACATAACCTCCCTAATGAATGACTTGGGAGGAGTTTCTCATTGTTAATGCCATTATAATGTTCTTTATTCCTTTGTAACCTTAGTATAGGACTTCAATGCTTGGAGGCCTATAAATAGAGGGCATGCATGAGGCATTTGTACCTTGAACCAAAGTGAATGAGAAAAGGCCATTGTCTTCTCTATCTCTTGCTTTCTTTTCTACTCTTCATTCTCCTTATTTCTTGTTTATAACACGTTATCAGCACGACCTTGCTCTGAAAATTTGAGGTATAAACCCTTCGTAAGATGATGCACTCTTCTCATCGTCTAATTATCTCCTTACTCAATCATCACAATATATATCTATGTATTGACTACATATTAACTTTATATTATCTCCTTTCTTAATTATCATGTTTTATATTATATAATGTTACTCTATTGTTCTTTTCTTTACATTTTAATTTTTTTTTCATTATGTTAACATTCTGTTTTATTTTAAGTCATTTTATTTTTGTTGTCACATTGTAAAATATTATGTTTGTTTCAAATAATTGATGTAATTTATGTATCATCTCCATTTGGTATCTATGGTGTTTTACATTATTTTATCTGTGTTGTACTAACTCTCATATACATATAATTTACAGTGTCCCATGTTGTTTTATCTATATTGTACTAACCCTCATATACATATATACATATATATATATATATAATTTACTGTTGTTTTATCTATATTGTACTAACTCTCATATACATATATATAATTTACACTGTTTATATTTTTTTCTTCTATCATTATATTTGTTTGTATTTATTTATGTTGTTTATATATGTTGTTTATATAATTTATTTATAATAAGGCCTAATAATTTATATGTTGTTTATTCATTATTTATCAATTTATATTTATTTCGTTTATCTCACTGTAGCATTATTTTTATTTTTATTTTTAGTTTAATTTGTATTATATATTAGTTAGTCTATTGTAATATTTATATATTTATTTATATTACCGCATTTACATTACCGCTTTCCCCCTTCCCCCTATATATATTTATATATACATTGTCTCTATATTATTATTATAACTAATTATTTGTGTTGTTTATTTTATTTTTTTCCCTCATATATGTTTATTTGTCATTGTTTATTTATTCATTTATTTTGTTTATAATTTTAAAGGAATAATTTATTTATGGGTGACTTTTGAATCCTAATATTTTATTTATTGTGTTTCAGTGTGCATCAATTTTATTATAATTCTAATTTTTGTTATTATCATTTTAGTTTGATCCATGGCCAATCTTACCAAACTCGAGTTTACGGCTCTTGATATCACTGGAAAAAATTATTTGTCTTGGGTCTTAGATGCTGAAATCCACCTAGATGCCAAAGGTCTAGGAAGTACTATTTTACCTGGAAATGAAGCAACTAGCCAAGACAAGGCTAAGGCCATGATTTTCCTACGCCACCATTTGCATGAAGGGTTGAAAGCTGAATACCTGATGGTGAAAGACCCGTTAGAATTGTGGAATAATTTAAAAGAAAGGTATGATCATCAAAAAAGGGTAATTTTGCCTAAAGCTCGTTATGAATGGATGCATTTGAGGCTCCAAGATTTTAAATCTGTGACTGAATATAATTCAGCAGTTTTCAAAATAAGTTCTCAATTGAAATTATGTGGTGAGAAAATAACAGATGATGACTTATTAGAAAAAATATTTTCAACTTTTCATGCTTCAAATGTGCTCCTGCAGCAGCAATATCGTGAAAAGGGTTTTAAGAAATATTCTGAATTGATCTCATGTCTTCTTGTGGCTGAACAAAATAACGAGCTATTAATGAAAAATCATGAGATTCGTCCCACTGGATCAGCTCCATTCCCTGAAGCGAATGTGACTGTACGCAATAATTATCATATGCGTGGACGTGGTCGTGGTCATGGCCGAGGCCGTGGTCGTGGTCATGGCCGAGGCCGTGGTCGTGGTAGGGGACGCGTAAATTACCGTTCTTATGGTGGTGGAAGTAACAATTATAACCCAAATACCCACCAAAAGAAGAAACTTGGTGATGGGCAGAAAAAAGATAAGAATGGCCCTTCAAGAGTTATTGAAAATCAATGTTACCGGTGTGGCATGAAAGGACATTGGTCACGTACCTGTCGTACGCCTGAGCATCTAGCAAAACTTTATCAGGCCTCTATAAAAAGAAGTTCAAATAATATGGAAGCAAATTTGACTTTTCAAAGATGATGTGGAGGCAAATTTTGCATACAAAAATGATGATATCAATGAGCTAGATGATGTTAATGGCCTTAATGCTATGGCACATTTGGATGTGGCTGATTTCTTTGAGAATCATGATTAGAAGAA
Organism: Neltuma alba; assembly: GCF_004799145.2. NCBI lineage: Eukaryota > Viridiplantae > Streptophyta > Magnoliopsida > Fabales > Fabaceae > Neltuma > Neltuma alba. Next base: position 70,904 of record NW_021637699.1, read on the forward strand.
TTTGGATAATTTTAGTTTGCTTTATTTATGCTTTTTAATTTAGTCTATGTTTATTTATTTCTCTTTTTTTAAGAGTATTATTAATCATGATGTACTTCGAATTTATATTAATGAATGTTTTTTTTTTTCAGTGAAGAATATGGATGTTTCTCTTCCTTTTGTTGGGCACAAGAATGAAGATATATGCCTGATGTGCTACAACACACACCATACTCAAAGATAGAAAATATTTTTCTCATCTTACGATAAATAGTGCAAGCGTCAATACTATAGCGGGTAATACAAAACTAATTGAAGGCTCCGGAAGAGCAATTATAATATTACCCAGAGGAACAAAATTTGTTATTAATGATGCTTTATATTCCTCGAAGTCTCAAAGAAATTTATTAAGTTTTAAAGATATTCGCCAAAATGGATATCATGTTGAGACTATAAATGAGAAGAACATTGAATATTTGCATGTTACAATGGTAAGAAATGGAGAAAAATATGTCATGGAAGAATTACCGACATTATCTTCTGGTTTGTACTATACAAATATTAGTACAATTGAAACAAATGCTACGGTAAACCAGAAGTTTACTGATAAAGATACGTTTATTGTTTGGCATGATCGGTTAGGCCATCCCGGATCAACTATGATGCGAAGAATTATTGAAAATTCACATGGACACCCATTGAAGAGCCAGAAGATTCTTCAATTTAAAGAATTTTCATGTGCTGCTTGTTCTCAAGGCAAATTAATTATAAGGCCTTCATTGACAAAAATAGGAGTTGAATCTCCTGCATTTCTAGAGCGTATCCAAGGAGATATATGTGGACCTATCCATCCACCATGTGGACCATTCAAATATTTTATGGTTTTAATAGATGCATCTACAAGATGGTCCCATGTGTGTTTGTTATCAACACGTAATTTAGCATTTGCTAGATTACTTGCTCAAATAATTCGATTAAGAGCACAGTTTCCAGACCATGCAATTAAGACAATTCGTCTTGATAACGCTAGTGAGTTTTCATCTCAAGTTTTTAATGATTATTGCATGGCAACTGGAATAACAGTAGAAAAATCTGTTGCTTATGTCCACACTCAAAATGGCCTAGCAGAGTCATTTATTAAATGCCTCCAATTGATTGCTAGACCAATGCTCTTGAGAACAAAACTTCCTATTTCAGCTTGGGGACATGCAATTCTGCATGCAGCAGCAATTATACGCATCAGGCCAACAAGTTATCATGAATTCTCCTCGTTACAATTGACTTTTGGTCGAGAGCCAAATATTTCCCATCTTAGAATTTTTGGATGTGTGGTATTTGTCCCTATTGCTCCACCACAACGCACAAAGATGGGACCTCAAAGAAGGTTAGGGATATATGTTGGCTATGAATCTCCTTCTATAATTAAGTATTTAGAACCATTAACAGGAGATTTGTTTACAGCACGTTTTGACGATTGTCATTTTGATGAGACAATTTTTCCAATATTAGGGGGAGATAATAAGCAGCTGGATAAAGAAATCATATGGAAAGCATTATCATTATCTCATCTAGATCCTCGTACACAACAATGTGAACTTGAAGTTCAAAGAATAATTCATTTGCAAAATATTGCAAATCAACTGCCAAATGCATTCACTGATCCTAAGAGAATTACTAAATCTCACATTCCAGCTGAAAATGCTCCAATTAGAATTGATGTCCCAGCAGGACAACTAGAAAGCGCAAGTGAAACCAAACCACGCCTGAAGCGGGTAGACCAATCGGTTCCAAAGATAAAACTCCTAGAAAGAAAAAAGGAGCAAATAATCATGATGGTCATGATAGTCAAATTGAGGAGGCAAGTCCTATAGGAGAGGACCAAACATAACTAATCAAAAGACCTCAGAGGAGGCTCAGGTACCTGAAAATAATGAAGAGATCTCAATAAGTTATGTTACTACAGGAAAAAGATGGAACCGAGAGAACACAGTTGTTGACAATATTTTTTCATATAATGTTGCTGTTGAAATAATTAATCAACATGAGGATCTTGAACCTACATCAGTTGAAGAATGTAGACATAGAGATGATTGGCCAAAATGGAAAGATGCAATTCAAGCAGAGTTAAATTCACTTTCAAAGCGTGAAGTTTTTGGACCTGTAGTCCATATACCAAATGGTGTGAAACCAGTTGGATACAGATGGGTCTTCGTGCGCAAACGAAATGAGAAAAATGAGATTGTTAGATATAAAGCACGGCTTGTAGCACAAGGATTTTCACAAAGACCTGGTATTGATTATGAAGAGACATATTCCTCCTGTGGTGGATGCAATCACTTTAAGATATATAATTAGTTTGGCAGTCCATAGAAAACTTGAAATGCGTTTAATGGATGTTGTTACGGCATATTTATATGGTTCTTTAGATACTGAGATTTATATGAAAATCCCTGAAGGATTTAAATTGCCAGAGGCATGTAAGAATTCTCGAGAAAATTATGCAATTCGTTTGCATAAATCCTTATATGGATTAAAACAATCTGGAAGAATGTGGTATAACCGACTTAGTGAATATTTGTTGAGAGAAGGTTATAAAAATGATCCAATTTGCCCATGTGTTTTTATAAAAAGAAATGGATCAGAGTTTGTTATAATTGCTGTCTATGTGGATGATTTAAATATAATTGGAACTCCTGAAGAGCTTCAAAAAGCAGTTGATTGTTTAAAGAAAGAATTTGAAATGAAAGATCTTGGAAGAACAAAGTTTTGCCTTGGCTTGCAAATTGAGCACTTGACAAATGGAATTTTCCTCCATCAATCAACTTATATTGAAAAAGTATTAAAGCGATTTACATGGATAAGGCACATCCGTTATCTACTCCTATGGTTGTAAGATCACTGGATAAGGATAAAGATCCTTTTCGTCCTCAAGAAGATGAGGAAGAACTTCTTGGTCCTGAAGTACCATATCTCAGTGCCATAGGTGCATTAATGTATCTTGCTAATTCAACACGACCTGATATTGCATTTGCTGTTAGTTTATTGGCAAGATTTAGTTCTTTCCCAACAAGAAGGCATTGGAATGGAATTAAGCATATATTTCGATATCTTCGAGGGACAATTGATATGGGATTATTTTACTCTAATGAATCAGAATCACAATTAATTGGCTATGCAGATGCAGGATTTCTATCAGATCCACATAAAGGCAAGTCTCAAACAGGATATTTATTTATTTGTGGAGGTACAACGATCTCATGGCGTTCAACAAAACAAACTTTATCAGCTACCTCATCAAATCATGCGGAAATAATTGCAATTCATGAGGCAAGTCGAGAATGCGTTTGGCTGAGGTCAGTGACTCAACATATTCAAAAAATGTGTGGTTTTTCCCTTGAACAGAAGATTCCAACAGTATTATATGAAGACAATACAGCATGCATAGCTCAATTAAATGAAGGATATATCAAAGGAGACAGAACAAAACATATTTTTCCAAAGTTCTTTTTCACTCATGATCTTTTGAAAAGTGGTGATATAGATGTTCAACAAATTCGCTCATGTGACAACCTTGCTGATTTGTTTACCAAGACACTGCCGACTAGAACATTTGAGAAGTTAGTGTATGGTATTGGAATGCGCAGACTTAAAGACTTAAAATGATGTTATCATTAGGGGGAGTAAATATTGTGTACTCTTTTTCCTTCACTAGGTTTTTGTCCCAATGGGTTTTTCCTAGTAAGGTTTTAATGAGGCACAATACTCATTATGGACATCCAAGGGGGAGTGTTATGAATATTGCATGAGTGGATGTCCATAACCTCTAACCCTTAGAATTCTCATAGGATTCCTCACCTTCAAGTGTCATAAACTACATAACCTCCCTAATGAATGACTTGGGAGGAGTTTCTCATTGTTAATGCCATTATAATGTTCTTTATTCCTTTGTAACCTTAGTATAGGACTTCAATGCTTGGAGGCCTATAAATAGAGGGCATGTATGAGGCATTTGTACCTTGAACCAAAGTGAATGAGAAAAGGCCATTGTCTTCTCTATCTCTTGCTTTCTTTTCTACTCTTCATTCTCCTTATTTCTTGTTTATAACAGAAAATTACTAGTTGAAAATTTTAAATATAAACTATTAAAATTGATTTTAAATGGTTTATATTTCACTGCAATGGTGAGCAATATGGTATTTATTACTATAATGAGTACTGAAATTAGTTCCTATAAAAAGGCACCTTTTTATATTAGTGGAAAAAAAGAGAGAAAAAGAAATGCTTATGAGTCAATGTTGATGGAGAAGTCAATGGTTCAACCATTAACGTGTTACTCAAGGTAATAATAAAAAATTTTAATCTTATTAGTATCTTAACTTGCTAATCTTTTTTGGACAGTAACTGAATTAGATAATTAAGACTTATTATTAATGTCTTGTTTGATAGGAGGTGAAAGTTTGCATTGTTTATTGTGTCACTGTTTATTAATATTTAATATTACCTTATCTTAATCATTTTTTCAAAATAAGAAATTATTGTGGCAGATTAGGATATGTGGTGCAATATTTTAGGTCAGGGTCACGTACTACACGTAGTGTATGAGTGGTCAAAGACAATAAGCATTTTAATATGAGAACGCTCCCAAAATTTTCTTGCAGAAAGAATAAGAGAGTATTATCAGGCGTAAAATAAGCCCTTAAATCAGGGATTAAGGACTTTTTAACAAGGACGAAGAAAAGAAAGCTTTATACTTTACAGAATAATATATACTAAGTTGAAGTATGCTTTTAGTTTTTCAAATTTATACAAAATTTTAATTTAATCCCTGCTTAACTTTAAAAAATATATTTTCAGTCATTTACTCTTAAAACTGCCAACCGAAAAAAAAAACATTTAAAACAATCAGAACTGTTACGAAAAATCATTATTTAATAATTTTAAAATTAAAAAAATAAAAATATACTTTTTAAAGTTAAAATATCAAATTAAAATTTGTATAAAATTAAAAGAACTAATTGAACATTTTAACTATACGCTATTATAAGCATGGTTAACTGCGGAGAAGTCATTGGTTTCAGTCCGCATCGGCTATTACCGTGTAAGCGAAGGTAATTTACTAATCTGATCCAAAGAGATTTTTCTCTTTGGCCAGAATGCAATGAGATTGTTGAACGCATCAAACTATGAATATTCCATATTTCTCATTAATTTACAACGAAATTGAAAAAAATTTCCCCTCAAATTACAAATTTGAAGTGGACATGATGGTCGCTGTGTAATGAGGGTGATATATGGGCCTAATGAGAGAGGAAAGATTACGCCATCTGATATTTATTTAAAGCACTATAACCATTGCATTGCCAAAGTCATTATAAATTAAAAGGTTCAAGATGACCATTATATCGATTCACATTTTATACATGGCATGAATATTTTCAAATTTTATGTAATGTACGATGAAACATGCACAAATGATGTGTTTAGAAAGGGTAAGCGGGTTGAGAGAGGAAGTATTTATTGAATTGGTGGTTGATACAGTAGTTTACGGATTAGTGGCTGCACTAGAGCGAATTCAATCATGATTAAAATAATATAATTTAATTAAAATATGCAAAAATATTTATATACTACTCTAGAAAGAATATTATTTAAATATAAAGATATTAATCCAAAAATAAATAAAACAATTATGTACAAGTCACATGTAATCCAACCAACAAAATAGAATTACTAAAGTAAAAATATGTCATATTGCTATTTTAATTTTTAAAAAAAAAAACTCAAAAGGATGTCGTTTTGACCACAACAAAAGGTGAAAAATTATAAAACCCAACCAGATCAACTAGTCCAAAACTCTTGATTGGAGCAGCTGGGGACTAAATCATGAGTTGCTATTTTTTCCTTTTTCTTTTTCAAACTAAAAATGATGTCATTTTAGGCTCAATTAGCGGGGAAAAATATAAAATTTAACTCAATCAACCTATTCAAAACTTTTGATCGGAATAATCCGAGAATAATTAGTTGATTCATTGGTCTGACTCGCTAACCTGAGTTGAGTTTTCGTATCATATTTTTTTCAAGTATGAAGTAAGAAAAGTTGTCGTATAAAAAGGAAGCAAATGAGTATGTATGTGTATGTATAAATTTGGGGATTTACAAAATCATAGACTTGTAAATCTCATTAAGATCGAACATATTATTCATTACACACTGGCATATATGGGCCCTTAATTAGTTGACAGATTATAAGCTCAAATATATAACCCAACCACAAACACAACACTTCATAACCTAGCTATTAGCTAGTAAGGTTTTTGTCCTTCATAGTTGCCTGGAGGATCATAGTTGCAGCCAATGAAAGTGCCTCCATTGTCACACCTCACTTTAGCACAACCAACATGAATGGAATTCTTCCACACCACCTGAGTATAATGCCCACACTGCCCAGAAACGCACGAGTTGCTGTTGTAGTCATAATTTGCCTTCTCGTCCACCCACATCTTCACAGCGTCTGTGCCGGTCATGTCACCGGAGCTCCAAGCGATGTTCTCCCCGTATTGGCCACCGGAGTGGACCAGCTGGCAATCAGCCTTGCGTTGGCTAGCATAGTTCTGTGCATAAGCAGCCACAGTATCATCCCAAGCTATGTCTGGAACACCCACTTGCGATCTTGCTGCGTTGTGGGCATTCACATAGTCTTGTGGTGTGTCCTGGGCATAGGCCATGATGGCAAAGAGAAAGAAGAAGAAGAAGGAAAATGGAAGATTGGATGATAACCCCATTGTGTGTAGTTGTGTGATGTCTTAGATGAAGAAAAATGGGAGGCCTTGAGGAGGAATTTATAGGGATTTTCATGTGGAAAATTAGTAGCGTTCTGTTCATGTAATGGGAGAGAGAAAGAGACCGGTACATCTTTCTAACTTGTATAGGCTGGATAGTTTGGAAGAATCCTACTAATTCGTAAAATATGAAAAGAATATCACACAAGAGATGTTAATCTCAGAGGACTCTTTTGAATGTGAATGGCGATAGGAATTTTCCATAAAACCCGAGTATTAAATATCTGCAAGTAAGTTTTGGCAATTTATTACTCTGATCTTGCAATAGGGTTTGATAATTTAGGTGTTTCCTAGAAATTTTTTTCTCTTTAAAAGGGTCTTTTGAAATTTACAACTTCGTTATTAGATATTTAGAACAACAAGCTGGTAATTTATTAGTGTTTTGAATTAATATCTTTGGAGTTTTGCGCAAAAAGAAGGATTGAAGAACAAGAAAGTTCCTTAAAAATGACTCGAGAAATAACATTATGCATAATGAATTTGCTCCAAAAAATAAATTATACACATTATCATTCAGGGCAAATAGCAAACGCACAGTTACAATGATTTAATCTCATTGATTTTAAGGAAAAAATTGGATTTTGGAGCGAGAAAAGTATAAAAATTAGTGTGAATTAATTCACATGTATTTATATTTATTTATTAATTTTTATACTCACTATACATATGACGCTATCGGGTAGTTAACAATAGGAAAAAATAGCTTGGACCGCTTAAACATGAGATTTCGAATTCGAATCCGAATGCGAAAAATATTTTTGAGACCTACTATTTTAACCTGAGTACTAATTCGCGATGTGTGTAGTCATATCAAAAAGGAAACAAATACTGTCAAACAGTTCAAATTTAAGTATTATTATTGTAACTATAAATGCCCAGATACATGGAATCTCATCACTTCAATTGTAATTAATTAATTATCATGCCAAATTTTTTTAAAAAAAAAACTAGTTAGAATTACATGTTTTTCACGTTTATATGCCTTATACAATGCGTTTGGCTGAAGAATGAAAAAGTCTACGACGGCACCACGTGATGCTTGAAGCTTTTCAGAAGCCGCGCACTTGGGTGGCCATTGAAACCCCTTTGCTTTTGCAGGGCCAGGAAATCATTTGGTTCTCTCCAAACACGCCTTATAATTAGTATTACTTCTGATTCTTAATGTAAGAATTAGATAATTAATTTTAAAATATTATAAAAAACTAGCTAAGTCGGTTATTTTTGCAAACGTATGTTGGTCTCTTTAAACTATCATTTACAATCATGTGCATTGAGTGCTTGTAATTATTTCTTGTTGGGAATTCTTTAAAACCAATAGGAGTATTTTGAAACCAAAAAAACAATGAAGGACAACGTGAATTGACATCTTATATCACTTCCAGTCCTTAATATAAGAACTCGTTTGAGTTTTATTTTAATCCTAAATATAAGACTCCAATCCATTTTGTCTCTTATATTTATCTTTTTTTTTAGGGTGGTCTTTGTAACAATGGTATTTCTACCCAATACAATTGATTAACAAAGATATTTTAGGGAAAAAACAACATGTACTTATTACAAATAGCAAAATAAACTACTTTTTTAATCTACTTAAATTAGTTAACTAATTCTTATATTAAGGACAGGAGGTAATACTAGTCACTATTTGAAAGTTTGGAAGTCATTTCACATAATTAAAGTTATTATTTTTAAAGTGAAGTCAATGTTGATCTCCTCCAAAGTCACTACTAAAACTTTGTCTCGTATAATTAAATTTGTTATTTTTCTAAAACGAAATATTTATGAATATCCAAGTCACCACTAATACTTAAAATTTTAGAATGATAATTGTCATTGCTTAAAATTTTGTTGTCATTTCAAATAATTAAAATTGTTATTTTGATTTCTAGGTCACCCCCTTTACTCTAATTCTTTGATCTGGTCGCCGTTGGAGCCTTGATCACTAGCAATGGTTGTTCATATTTTATTTATCATGTGGTGTCTTGAATATTTGAAATTATACCTAGATATTCCAGTGTTCAGTTGTCTTAATTTAAATAAAACATACTGAGCGTGGCTCACTAGTTAGTTTTAACTGTATTGAGCCTAGATTTAGGGTTTAATTCAGTCTAATTTAAGTTATTTATTTAGCTAAAATAACATTGACGAAAGGTTATTAAATCCCAACAGACTGAGTTAGGGTGGGTACCTCTAAAATTTTATCTCTCGTATGTTCATTGAGAGTCCCCTAACTAAAGACAAGCGTTATTTCTAGTTGGCATCGTTATTTGAGTTCCACAAATATTCTGAATTGTGAGATTTTCTTTTTTTTTATATGCTTGTTTTGGCTTTAAGTTAGAATATATCCCACGGTGGCTTCCAATGGATAGTGAAAGCTCTTTCTTTTTACATAAGAGCAGTTAGTTAAGGTTACTCCACAAAAGGAATTAATTTTACAAAGAAAAATCTGAAAGATTTTATAGGAATTAAGCCAATTCGTGGTATTATTATTTAACCGTTTGTGTTTTTTTCCCCCTTAGTGGTTATTATACGTTTTTTTTCATAGTTTTGTTAGGCGCATGTTCAAATTGTATGGTCTGATTGGTGGCGACGATTGTGCTGAAAAGCAAGAGTCGAGACTTTTCTTTTTGTTTTTTTGTTTTTAATATCAAGAATCGAGACTTTTCTATATATTCAGAATGATCATCTTTGAAAAACTAATGATGAGTCAGTAGTAAATATCCAATGAACATTGCAATATGTAGGGTTTACAGATTACTTTTTTGGATGAAAGTAACAGTTAAAGAAAACCTAAATACTTTAATATTAATTTACTAATAGTTCCATGTCTTATACTTTATTATGTCATATAATAATTATTTCCATAAGGGAAGGTCTATGAAAGAAATAAATAAATAAAAAATAACAAAACATGTCTATATATATATATATATAGATCCTTATATATGATGGTTAAATGGTTCAATTTTATATTGGTGAAAAATTCTGAATGAATGGGACACATTGTTCCTTAGGACTTGCTATAAATTTTATCCTATCTCCAATTCTTAATATAAGACCTTATTTCACTTTATTTTGATCTTAAATATAAGACCATAATCCACTTTATCTTTAATATTTATGTATTTTTTTTCAAGGTAGTACTTCTAATCACAGTTGTCAAACTCATGAGTTCAAGCAAACTCATGATAAGGATGTAAACTCGAATCATAAACTTGGATCGTAAACTCATAAAAGTTCACCTATTAAAAATATATTATTAAATAATTAAAATACAAAAAATTGATTTAAATATATTAAGAACATAAATTTTTTTTTATAAATTTCATATATAAAGTCAAGTCACTAAATATAATCAAATTAAAAAAATAATTATAAATTTAACAAAGATAATTAAATATGAAATTATCATCATTCCTGTTGTATTCAAATTATTCACCATTACGATCTCTACTGTTTTTATGAGGATGACAAAAAATATGAAGTGTGATTATTGCGAAAAAAAATTTTAGTGGACGGATTTAAAAATTAAAACATTATCTAGTATTCGCTAAAATTGATGTCAAAGTTTGTATCAATGTTTATGAAGAAGTAATGACCATACTATCACCATATGTTTTTATTATAAAATATGTATATTTTTTGTATTAAAAATGGTTTATAATCTAACAACAAATGTTTATATATTATTGATAACAAAAAAATAAAAACAATTATGCTTTTGCAGTATTTTGAAAAGTCAAAGAATGATTTGAAAAAATTGAGGTTTTTGGAGTTCTGGTGCAGTGACAGTAACGTATTCAATTGTTGTAGTCTGGACACAAACTCAGAGACTCAGATTAAAACTCGTGATTTTATCAAAAAATTACGTTTCTTCGGTGTAAAATATTCATCCTTATAGTTTCATAACGATTTGAATCTAGGTTTAATGGTGTTCAATTTGTTAATGCTATTAAATATAAGAACTAAAATCAAAACTTGTTTATTGGGATCGAAACCTACTCCCCTCATAGGGCAAAATTGGGGAAAAGTCCTCATTTAGAAATTTTCTTTTATCAAAAGGCCTGGTGCAATTATCCAGTGATCTCAACTTTGTGTATGCAAAAGTCTTGGTCAATACGGAACGAGTTTTGGTCTTCGTCTATATATTTTTAATAAGTGTTCATTTTGGTCCTATATTTAACAGAGTTAATGAAGTTAAAGCCATCATTAAACTTGAATCTTAGTCATTATAAAACTATAGAAAGTAACATTTTAGATGGAATAAGCTATAAGGACAAAAACCGTGATTTGAAGTGATAAGAATCAAAATTAAAATTTGATCAAACTATAAGAATCAGTAATGATATTATCCCTTGATAAAATGACTATCAGTTAGCTGTACCATCCTCATGCAAGGCAGATAGCTATAAATTTTATATTACGTTTTTGCCAACTTATATTTTTATATACTGCAAAAAAGACAACCAATTTTGCAAGAGAGTTGTGATGGAAATTGACAGGAAAAAAAATTGACAGATTTATGACCAATTTACAATGAAAAAGGTGAAATTCTGTCATAGAAAAATTTGCAACACGGAATTTTTGATGGATCAATTCATACTGACTTCATCTTAAGGCCTAAATCCGTCACAATACCCATGACCAATTACCTAGCAAATCAATCCACCCCAAAAATTTCCCCTTTTTTTCAATTTTATGTTTAAGTATTTTTTTTAATAGCAACAAGCACCCTAAATTTAGAATACTAAGTGTTATATGCTGAAAAAATATTTTAAGATGCTAAATGCACAAAAAAAATATTGTAAGATACTGATTACTACTGAAAAAATAATTTAGGATGCTCCATAGTCCATGCAACTTAACTTGTATTGTATATAAATTAATATTATGTGAAAATGCAAAGAAATAGTGCTTCTTTCATATGCTAGCTTATGCACAACGACTGGGATTTAATTCCAAGGAAATCACTTTGAGTAGCATTAAATATATTACCATTTTTGCATTGGAATTTTTCATTTACTAGTTACAGGACTTTTTGACGATAATTATACATACTTTTTTGTGACCACGCCGTAACTTTCCCTTGATTATGGCCTTCAATCATGGTGCTTCACAAATGCTTCCATGAGAGAAATTTGAGGAGCCGCTCTATCTGAATTGGTCTGGACTTGTTTCGCAGGCAAAGAATTGGATAGTCAGTCAATCCTATGTTTCTTGGACAACACATGTGGCCATTATCTTCATGTGAATATATATATATATATATATATATATATATATATATATGGCCGTTCTTCCAGAAATAACCGAAAACCAAAAGGCTTCAATTTTCCTTTTGGTTGAAATAATAAACACTGAGTATAAAGATACTTTAATTTGTTTTGTCCAACTACAAGAAGTCTAAAAGTTTTCAACATGTTCACACACAAAAGATATTTGGGGGTGTCACATCTCTTTTTATAACTCATTGTATGTCAATTGGAACCATTATAATGTATTTCACAGTGTTTTCGGATGAAAATTTTCAACTTAAAAAATTTTACCTTTAATTTTATCTGTACACTATTCATCCGAAAATGGGTCAACTTTGAAAATTCATAACTAATTGTAGAAAAATTAAAACAAGATGGTTTCAATTTTCACAAGCAGCTTGCTAATAGTTCTATAGAAAAAAAAAATTCATTGGACTGAATTCCATCCAGAACAGCACTAGAAAAATAAACAATATGCATTGTTCATATGGTCAATTTTCTAATTTACAGTATTTTTGCCTAACTTTGAAAGGGCATAACTCTTAGCACAAAACTTCAATTTCTATGGGTTACCACTTGTTTTCAAGCTAAAAATAAGATCTATTTGACTGTAAAGTTTCATGCCCAAATTCCAACAATTGCTTATTATTTCATGTGCCACAATTTTGGTATTATTTAGGGAGATTTTATCCCCTAATGTCACTTTCTTTAATTCATCTCCCATTTTTCTTTTTCCTACACTCTTTTAACATTGCACCATTCATAATTTTAGCATGAGGGCATGTCATACAAACATAATTTATATTACATATCATTCATAATTCATTACATTCTCCACAAAAAGTTCATTATTACATTTCATAGCATAACATAATAGCATCAATTTCATGATGCTCCTCTACCCCAAAATCATTTCCTTGCCCTTGCCATCAGATGACTCATTCCCTATCAAAACATAATTTAACATAGGAGGAATGAGATTTCAAAGAGATCATAGTAGCATATGAATTATAATTGTCATGTAAATCAAGCAAGTTCACATGTGACATCTTATCAACCTCAAGATATAATCAAACTGCATAAAATCATTTGTAATGCCATGCTAGAAGAGGAACATCAACACTTTTGCATTAACACAATTCAATGCATTTGGCCAAACCATAAACCAAGGTTATCCAACTAATCAATATCACTATACAAGTTCTTCAATCCAAGCAAACAACAAATCACATTAAACAAGCAAGATAAACAATCAAATTATAATTCAAAGCTACCTTTTTAACACTTGTCCACTAGGTTACTTCAAGAATAAAGCTTCCTCTTGGTTCCTCCTCACGATCCTATTAAACCGAGCATAAGCATAGTCACATTAACCAATAAACAACTTAGTTACAATATTTTAACTTCAACTTAATAATTTCCCCCATTTTTCCTTAATTTTTAACAAAATGATTTCTTCTTTAAAATCAATCATCTCATGACTCAATTCTATACAATTTTTCATGAGGAATCCAATGGTACAATTAGATTTTTGAAATTCTCATTCCTTCCCCATGAACTCACTTTGCCGAATAGGGGGTTATAAGTTCCAAAAATTCCATTTTTGATTCCAATGATTTTAAACACTTCCCAACATCATACCGTTACACAAAAACATATTTTAAAGCTATTGGAATAATCAAATCAAGCCAAAACAATCAGCTCCTGCATGAACAGTGCTGACCGAAATTCCTCCCCTTTAACCTTAACTTTGATTTCATCCAAAAATCAATCCATACACCACTTAATCTTACTTATTCCACTTGATTATCAAGGTTTCTATTCTTCCCTAAGCATCACAAGGTCCAGCAAAATTTTGACAGTATTTTCCTTAATTTTTCAAGCTAAAAACCTCAACCAAAATAGTGTAGAACTTCGGGATAAGGAGGCTCAGACATGCCTTAATGTTCCCTTAATAAAAACTGAGTGATTCCTTGTGCAAAACGCTTTGAAATTTCGGTTGGTGGGTGCTGGAAGCAAAATGGCATAACCTCCCCTTATTTTTCTATTTTTCCAACATTTTTTTATTTTCCAAGGGGGTATTTATAGAAAAATTCCATCTGCCCTTACCCCTCCATGTTTGGATGAAATTGGACACCTCAAGGGGTGTATGTGGCAGTCATCAAGTGCTAAAATAATCAGATCATCACAAGTGGCCTTAATCTAGATTATTCCACACAAATATCCCTTAATTTCACTTTGATTTGAATAAAAATAGAGGGACCTGAAAAATGCACGAAATTGGGGCCTTATTGGGCTCAATTTGGGCTCCACAAATGTCTTGGGCTGGTCTAAAAATTTGGCCCACAAACCAAATCACTATCTCAAACCATTTGAAACTTTATAGGTTACTATTCACTAGTAACCTTCCATAATCTTTTCAGACCTTCAAAAATTTATTTCTCTCCATGATAATTCACCTTTTAATATGAGAACATGATATGAAAATTTTCAGAATTTTTCACAACTTCTAGGTATTTATTTTGAATTTTCTCTTATTAGGCCTTTATCGGTTATTATGAGGGAAAATAAATTTCCTAAAATTAATTCTTGAGCTTCTAAGGCCTAAAAATAATTTAATAAATTCAAATAAATATTTATATGAATTATCCATCTTTCTCCCAAATTTATTAAGGCCTCCAACTATTTAAAATAATTATTTTTCTTTAATTTCCCAATAATTTCCTGAAAAATCTCTATTTTCGGGAAATTCCGTAATAATTTGCTTTTACCAAAATTTCACCTTTCAGGTCTCAACCGAGTTTTGAAAACTCTTAATTTACATTTTTCCTATTTTTCAGAAATTTTCTAAAATTTTTCTCAAATTTTCCCGTTTTGCCCTTCTTAGACCAATGATTATGAAAATGCCGGTCTGGACCTTTTTGGGGTTTCTTATCAACAGTTGTTTCATCTCCCCGTTTAGTTCCTACATTAACACTCATCCCAATTTTTAATTCCTTATAGTCAGGTAAAGATTTTTGGGATGTGACAGGCGGAATGTCACTTTGGAATGTCTTTGTGATAAGACTTGAATTTTTTGTTATATTCATCAAAATATTCGTATATATCAGACAACCCTATTTGGACACAGCTTGTGGGAAGCAGTTCTACTTTACATTGAAACAACTTTACTTTACTTTTAATTACATAGTTCTTGCCGTTCTTTTATAGTGAATAGAAAGTTTAGGTGAGTTGGTTCCAGAGGCTCTCTAGAGTCAGGGCATGTTTTCAGGTTCAGAAAATGTCTAGAGAGGTATTTATAGGTCGTCCACCAACAAGATCTTTACATTGGTAACAGGATTCAAACTCAAAATCTTGTGAGTTATGAACCGGTTGGACTAACTTTTGTTGGCCACATAGTTCTTGCCTCTCTCCTCTAACAAAATGCTTTGTTGGTACAAATATATGTGAGTTATCGGACGCACTTGAGGTATACGTAATTGCTTGTTCTCAAACGAAGTCTTCTTTCATTGTAACTTTCAAACCCGGAGGTTTTCGTGCCTTTAGAAACAGATTAGCATTCGGCACCTCGAATGTTATGGGCTTGGCCCTATCCACCAAGGGTGGACTAGGCATGGTCCAACAATATGCGTGCGTGTTGTATAAATTGTACCATATATACATATATATATTTAAACCTTTGGTTTGGCAAGTAAAATGTGTAATGCTTACTTTTATGCATATTCAATACTATACAGGAGAACACTTTTTCGGGTGCATTTAGTTAGAACCGCAAGAGATTAAAATTCCTTATCTGAACCTTTTCGCAAATCATAACTTAATCTGCAAAAATTGTACAGACTGTGTTCTGAGCCATTTTAAAACTTAAATCAGCTCTGTACGAATAAGATACCAAACCGGAAATTTATCCAGCCATTATTTGATACAGTTTAATCATGGAACAAAACAACTAACTATTTCAGAGTCCATATATCGGTGCACTTTAGGCCTGACTCTAACTGTAATCAATATCTCATATATGCCATACATGCAACTAACAATCATTTGTAGAGTGAAAAGGCTAATTAAAGTACTACATTATTCACTTGTATGCACTGCTTTAATATTCAATTTATAGCCCAACAGTATACACAAAATGTCTCAAAATTAGCTTTAACATCGAAGTGACAGCCTTCATCCTATCATGGTTAATTAGAAGTCATTAGTGGGGTGAGATTATTTGGAGAAATCTCAGTAATTTTTAATTAATTACTCGGTGGAAGCATAATCGCAGCTTTCCATGAAATACTCATAGGGCCATGACAACAAACACAAAGTCATCACTTTATCTATTATTCGAACCTACAACTTTTTTTGGGTAAAAAGGCAGCTTCATTCAAGAAAACTGTACAAATACAAAATCATAGCGAAGGAGAATTTATAAAATCAATCTGAAAACAGAAAAATTCTTTGAAGTGTGATCATCTATAATACGAACATGTGCCAAAATGCTAAAATATAAATGAAGCCAAGGGGCAATCCCTAAAGATATGGTTAATATCTTCTATACGCCCCCATGCCAAAGAGCACATCACTGATCCAACAGTCATGCCCCTTCAGTATCTTTTTCTGAATCTCTATGGGCAGCTACAAGTTTCCAAACACGAGTCCATTTTGTTTCAGCATTGTTCCAAATAAGAGATCGAGAGGTACGATAGGCAGTTTTGGTGGTGAATTTGACAGTGGCTAAGTTGCCAAGTCCATTTCCAATGCCCAGTATCATCAATGTAAGCGGAGATATAGGCTTAGCTCATGTTTAGGGAATATCAACATAAGATAGATGCTTCCATGGATCATAGTCCCAAAAGTCTGACCGGAATCTAATTTTATGACCATGCCTAGGCTTCCATTTGATGTGAAAATGAGTATCTTGCCAAATCTTGGCAATATTCTTCCAAAAGTAAGAAGAACGAGACCAAAAAATGTTATCTAAAACACCACCCTTAAGGCCATACTTACCTTTGAGCACACGTACCCAAAGAAGATTAGGGTGTGCAAAAAATTTGTAAATCTTTATTTCGATCCTATTCATTTTTTCTCGAGGACTTCGATGATAGAACTTATCATATCACTTACCAGAATAAGTTGGTAAGTTTTGGAAGCTAATGGAAATGTTTTCCAAAATGACGTTTGAAATGAGTATACTACTCTTGTAGTGATTTTAACAACTCCTGCAATGGTTTTTGTAACACCTACTTTAATTACACCTAGGGACTAATAAATTTACTTCAAACCACGAAGCCAAGTTTGATCTTGAAAAGTAAAAATACCTTACTAAACTCTTTATTAAAGCTTCTCCCAAAACACAAGGTTCGATATCTTGTATAAAGGATAAGATTTTCTGAAAAATTTTAAACTTTTGAAATAACTTGTAAAATGTCCTGTTCAGTGGTTCAGACATCCCTTTAAACTCTAACTTTAACATCAATTAAACTACCTTTAGCTAAATCAATATTATCAAATCTTACTGCATTAGTGAAATATCTATCTACTAACATATAGCCATCAAAACATATGGCACTTGGCTGACAGTTACGGGAGCCAATACTTTCCTCTTTACAAAAGTAATTACATCCCATAATTACCTTTCATAATAACATAGAAACACACACACAAAAACACATATGGCCATACATGGCTTAACAAAATCTCTAAATATAAGCAGCAAAAGACTACACAGATGACCAACTATCTTATTCACATCTACTCCCGACTCTTTCAACTTCCTTCAATCACCACACCTTTGCCCTTCGAGCCACCTGCCTTCACGGTATGTCATGGAAGAAAGGGGTGAGATTCTAGGAATCTCAATAGTGATAACAGTCCATCATACGATTATACAAAGCTCATAAACGCATGTAAAACAAGTCATATTAACAGCACTTGCATCCGAGCATAAACAGCAATGCTCAAACATCATAAGCTTTGCAAACAAATATAGTTAACGATACTCATGCATCCCATGTTTTGCAAACAAATAAAATCAATGATGCTCATGCATCCCACGCTTTGCAACGCACATGGCCATGGCAATTAAATTAACATCACATACTCATGATTGAGTACAGCTCTATGAGCTCAATACAAAGCAAATTCCACATACTCATACTTGAGTATAGCTCTAGGAGCTCAATGCAAAGTAACTTCCACATACTCATACCTGAGTACAACTCTACAAACTCAATATAGAGCAACTTCCACATATTCATACCTGAGTATAGCTCTATGATCTCAATTCAAGGCAACCTCAACATATTCACACCTGAGTATTGCTCTACGAGCTCACAATCATTCATCACAGAACATATCCGCAATATATTTATTAAAGAATATAGGCACTATGCCACAAACAAACATGCAAAACTATTGCATTAGTATGTGAGGGAAAGAGTCACTACCTGGAGGTCCCTCTTCCAGTTACCTTGTCCAAATTTCTTCTTTACTTGCTTTCTTGGTGGGCTCAAACATATATTGAATCCTATAATATGGTTCATATATAAAGGGGTCAATGCTTAGTCCATTTAACTTTTATTATCAAAGCATAACTTCTCTTGACCTATTAATGAACTCTATTCCTTTTATTTAATAGTTGGTCATCCTAAACAATTTTTTTTTTTACACAAACTATTCTCTTTGGAATGTTTCCTTCCTTACTTCAACTCATCTTTATTTCCCTCTTAAAAACTTTGAGAATATATATATATATATATGTCCACATATTTCCCCCTTACATCTTCGTTAAGTCTGGAAATTCCAAGTTTATTCACTTTTATGAAAGCATACATTTATTTAACATAATTCTACACAAGTACAAAATCATTAATAGCTGAATCTTCTAACTCTATAAACAGGACCTCTCAAATAACTTCCAGATTTAAGATACACCTTCCAATTCATTCCACCACAATTCCTTATTTTATCCTTTAGAATTCTATCATAAAAACTTTCAAAAATTTGCTGGAACCTCAAATAAATTCCTTAATGATTACAACAGCCTATAAGACCTATTCATATTTAATCCTCCAAATCTTCATTTTCGGTCTCTAACTTGATCCAAATAACTTGAACAATCACTTGATCTGAGAGAGCATCAATCAACAATTTTAACGAAGTTTTAGATTTCCTAATCTTGCACACACATATATAGATATATATAGTTTCCCTTACTTCAAATTCAATGCCAAGCATATACCCATATATATATATATATATATATATATATATAGTTTAAGTTTCAGATTTCAAAACTCTGTCACCAGATTCATATCCCCCAATTCGATCAGCAATTATAGTTATATATGTATACACACACACATATGTATATATGTAACTTCCTCTACCACACATAACTTTTACTCCAAACCTGGAAATTTTCCAGATTTTTAACTATATGTTTAAACTCAAGTTTAGCATTCAAATTATCACACTCATTAATCCCTCTAACAATATAACCTCCACACACTTCTAGCTACAACATTTTTTCCAGTTTTTATTCCAACCTTAGTTCAATGCATTTATTTCGGTACTCATTTCCCAGCCACATACACCAACTGGTTCCCACATATATACACTCTCATGTCAGGTTTTTGAATAACTCCTCTAGACAGCATAGTGCAGAAACGAAAATCATCATTTGAGCAGCAAAAACCTATAAGCAATCACATCTAAACACATGCAATGTCATTTAGATTTGCACATGTATCTTCTCTTTCAAACTCACACAGTTTGACACCATATAGCAGAAGAGGGGTAGGAAAGTCGAGTGTTGGAATCATTAAAAACGTCTACCACCAACACATGCAACACTACAATTCACTTATTCAAGCTTCTAACTACATCTTCCATCCTATATTTCATTCGATTCCTATCTTTCTTTGACAACCCAGATTTTAATCTCTCATCATCTCCTCCAACACGCAGAAAACAAAAGAAATAAGGATAGCAGAGTTTTAATCAGTCTTACTCCAGTTAGAAAACACACTTGCATGTAAACTTCTCCCCTCCGATCACTACCTCGCCGGTGACGCAGTTCTCCCTGACTCCAAGGTTTTCTCTTAGTCTCTAGATGAAAAATGAGAAGGGAGAAGGCATGTTGGGAGATTATAAGGGCGTGTAAAATGACCGCAATGCCCTTCACTTCATTCCTGACTTCCAATTTCATCCCTTTCTCTACAAGATAAGCCCAGAAATTAATCTATAATATTTTATATGGATTTATATTATCCTTTAGCTTCTTTGAACCATAAAATAATTATCCTAAAATTTTTAGCTCAAATATAGACCTCTAACTATTTTTCTTGAATTTCCAAGAAAATAGGTCCTTTCTAACTCCCAAAATTATCCTTCAAATTGTATAAGCCACTTTTTGGAAAATTAACCCTTTTATAATATCCTAAACTCTCAAAATTAATATTCCATAACTTTTCTTCAATTTTCTTAGGCATTACTTAATTTTAATAATTTTCTTTCCATCATTCTCCCTCCTTCCTTTAACATCTTGAAATTCAAGATATTACAGTTTTAACCAATTAAAATCAATCAAAATCACCTATTTGTTATTTTAAAATTCAATATGTATTTTTCTGTTATTATTTCTCTCTAAAATCCTGCTCAACGTATTTGAATAAAAGCACAAGTTTTTACCTGAAACATAATTGTCTCTTGTTCATGTGATTCAATCTGGAAAGCGGTTTTTTTTTTTTTTTTCATGATAGGCAAAGTATCTTTCCTGAAAAAACGGCTTGGATTTGTAGAATTTTTTAAGCTTATGTTGCACATTGCTCCTGTGAAGGAAATTTTTAGAAAAAGAATTGACCGTTTAATTTTTCGGAATAAAATATATACATGTCCTTAAAACACAGCCTCAGGTTCATTCGTTTTTCATCAAAATGCTTTCCTCTTCTTCAGAAAATTTGGTTGTGACACTGACCTTGTTGTTCTTCAAGATTCTTGGTTTTTCCAAATAGTGTTTTTGCTTACTGAAAAATTTCTGGAAAATCAAGAACTCAATTTTTTCAGAAGAGTATAATAGATGTAAATTTAAGATTGTTATCATCTGTTATCGTCCTATTTTGGTTATGTGTTAGCTTTATATATATTAGAAAAAATAAAGGCTCTAATATATATTTCTTAAGCAATTTATCTGAATTATTCCATAAAATTCAATATTAGTTTTAACTGCCAACCTATGTCATCCTTATATGGTTATTTGGAAAGCAAAATATATCTAACAACTCAACAACCAAAATTACTATCGAGTTTTAGAAAGATTAGTATCAAAATTTACATAATTAAAAGATCAAAAAGTACGCTTTTACCTATAAAAATTTGACTAAGTTGAATTTTTTTTAATTTAACAGAATGTCTTCTAAAATATAATAGTAAATATCCCAATTTCATAATCTAAGTCCTTAATTATGACCGTCTTTATCCAAAAAGTTGTGCAAGGAAATCCGCGTATGCTTAAACAAAACCATTAACTATTTAATATTTTCTATATATTACTGAATAATTTACATTAAACTTTACCGCGTTCAAACAAATGAAGGCCTCTTAAAAAGAATTTTTTTTAATCTACAAAATGAGAATATTCAATTGTATTTAAGTGGTATATTAAGAGTTATTTTTAATTGACTAAATAACCACTATTATTGAACCTAATTTCTGACTCGTTTTATAGTACACATACCTACCCTCATTTTCATCACATGCAACAACGAAACTACTAGTGCTGCATCATTTTCACGCATAACAAAATACAACCAAACAACGTTTACCTAACAAAACATAGACTTATACCAATAATATATAATTGTTTGCAACTACAATTATTTAAAATGGTACTGTCTTTTAGGTTTCTTTTTAGCATTTTTGGCCACTCACTATTTTGTTCACTTCATGTGGAAATGAACAATTCCATCTGAAATATCAAACTTGTTTCCTCCATCACATTGATGACAAAGACGATGCCTTTAGAAACACTTTCTCGCTCTCACATTTATTCTTCAGGGTCTTGTTGCATGGCAAAGAGGAATGATAGAACTAACGGTATTTGGTAAGAAAGGCAATGTAACTCTTATCCGAAAAGGGAAAGATATTGTCTTGGTTAAATATATATAAAAGGCTTAGAGGCTAAGAAAATGACATGACAAAGAGAGAAAATAAAGTTAACAAACGTTTATGAAAATTAATAAAAAAAAATTTTCCATTTTAGAAAGTTCATGAATATTTTTACACACAAGTAAACTCTTAGTGTTAACTTCATTGTTAAAAATAGACATTACAATTGACTTTGCAGGCCCCACTAACTGACAAGTAACAGACATTAACAACGTCGTTATTTTTGCCTGTTTTGATAACTTCATGTATATTTTTAAAAAAATTTTATGATGCCCAGTGTCCCTAGGTATAAACTTAATTGTTAAAATTGCACCTTAACCCTAAAATATGAGTTATTTTTAAATGTTTTAAGTGATTTATCATTTGTTGAGATTTGATGGAAAAGCAAAAAATTGTATTGTGTTTGGTTTCAATCATAAAAGGGATTATTATTTAATATTTTTTAAATTGTATGAAACCTCATGTATTGCCATGTTTTTTAGAATAGTTTCTCTCTTCTACCTTATCATTACTTTTAGAGGAAATCATTATGAAATCTTTACAAAAAATATAATTATAAAAAGGAAAATTAATATTTTGTTCTTGTACTTTTAATTCAATTGTGATTCAGTTCCTGAATTTTAACTTGCTATGACTCAATCCTTACACTTTTAGCTTGATATGACTAAGTCTTTGAAAATTGTTAAAGCTAAGTCAATCCTTGAAGAGTCATCCATGTGGCAAAAAAGAGAACTGATTCTAGTGATAAAAGTTGAGATGGCATCTTAAAGAAGCTCCGCATCAGGTTCTTATTTAAAAATGGGAAAAGGCAGAGAGAAAAGAAGGAAGACAACTAAAACACGATGGTGGATTTATGAAAGCGAATGTGCTGCAAAGAGGATGGCGACCAAAACAGAATTTATTCGTATCCTAAGCTCCACATTAGATTCTTATTTGAAAATGGGGAAATGAAGAGAGAAAAGAGGGAAGACAACTGAGACGCAATGGCAGATTTATGACAGCGAATGTGCTGCGCAGAGGATGAAGACCAAAAGAGGATATATTCCTATCCTCATCCTTGCAGGTTTCCATCCTCTTCGCAGCACATTCGCTGTCATAAATCTGCCATCGCGTCTCAATTGTCTTCCTTCTTTTGTCTCTTCCTTTCCCCATTTTCAAATAACAATCTAATGTGGAGCTTCTTCAATATCACTAGAATCAGTTCTCTTTTTTTGCCACATGGATGAGTTTTCAAGGACTGATTCATCTTTAACAATTTCTAAGGACTGAGTCATAACAAGTATAAGAACTGAGTCATAACAAGTTAAATCTGAAAAATTGAGTTATAATTGAGTCAAAAGTACAAAGACCAAATTAAAAGATTGATTTTCTTATTATAAAAAAAATCCTAATAATAAGTGAAATCTTGTTATCATTTTTTGCTCAAAAACTTGTCATTCACTTGTTGTGGGACTTTTTTTTTTTGTGATTACATTTTTTTGAAGAAACAGTGATTTTTTCTTTCTCTTTTTAATGATAATCTCTCTCTTCTACCTTACCACTATTTATTTAGAAATATTTTTTCTGTATATTTTTATCATCTTTACTTAAAATATCAAACAAACATCATAAAATTTCTTTAAAATATGACTTTTAAAATAAGGTAAATTTTTAAGGTAAAAAAATGTATAAACAAGCAAGTCTTTAGTTCGTGACAATAATGGTAATTGGATTAGGGGTTTCATCAAGAAACTTAAATTTTATCCCTAATTTGTGGAGCTTCTGGAATTATAGGCAGATTTAGGGCTGCCGAAAAGTTACAGTCTCTTGTGACTCCGCTGAAAGTACACAGAATTATTCATTGCAAATACTCTTATTGAACCTCAGATAACCCTTTCATCACTACAAAAGTTACTTCTTCCATTAAAAACTTTCGCACTAAGTTTTATGTCCACTTTTATTAATTTTTTTATATTTGATTTGGATCCTTTTGAATTTTTATTTATATAATAATTTTTTACCTGCTGTTGATATTAAAAAATTATTACTATTTCGGATCATTTTTCGTCTTGGAAGCAAAATCTTGAACATTAAGTTAACAAATAATAAGATTCAAACAATATATTATACATAAAAATCAGGTTGAGGAGAACCGGCTTGACTTTGGAATCATCTAAAAGTATTCCCTTTCATATTATACCTACTCAAAGCATGCTTCATTTTACATTCAAAATTAATTACTAAAAACGTAGTTTTACGCGAAAGGTATTAGTCCTTTCACTTCATCTAACCATCATATTTGATGTTCTTCCTCGCTCTATAGTTATTTATGTTCTTAAACATCTGTGTTAAATTTATTGGTTTAAACTTATTCATTTATTTGAATATGGACACCTTAAATTTTATATTAATAGAAAACTGCCCTTGTTGTGGTTTGAACAGAGGTGATGGCTAGTTAAAGAAAGCCATTACCAAGGCATGTATACTTTCCCTTAATTTTTAATTTGGTACTTATATAGTTTTTTTAATTAAATTTTTAAACTTTGGTCTATTAGTACCGTTAGCCCTAATAGAGTAAAATTACCGAAGTTAACAGTGTTAAATATAACAAAATTAAAGAATTTAATTGAGAAAGAAAAAACACAGATACCAAATTAAAAATTAAAAATATAGGTATTTGCAAAATAATTTTCTCGTTAGTTCATAAAACAACATAGAGAGAGAGAGAGGGACGGAGGGAGGCCTTGATCTTCATCCGCATGCAGACAAGGCAGGATCCTTTCACCAAAGAGATATATGATCCAAATTCTGCTGGCAGCAAAGTCAAGTTGGTCCGTCCGGACATTAAACTCTATATTGTCTCCATTTTCACTGCTCCTTCAGCTCTTGCCTAAAAGTTAAAAAAGTTCCATACTTTTCTATATCAACTTTGATTGTAACAGGAAAAATTTTTACTCCCTTCCCCACGCACCTTTGATATAAGAGCTAGATAGAAATTTTATTTCGTCTTAAATATATGATCTAAATCTATTTTATTTATCATATTTATCATTTTTTTAAACTAATTTACCTAACTTATAAACTAGTATATACTCGTTAAGTCTAAATATAAGACTTATTTTGTAGTGTAATTTATACTATAAAATAGGTCTTACATTTCAGATTGAAGTAATATAATCTAATATTTTATATAGAGATATTTTAGAAAAATTATATCATCTTTGTTATTAAATGTAGGAGTTAGTTAAGCAAGCCACTGCTTACAGCCTTCTGTAGTATGGGGACGTCGCCCCTACTCTCTAAAGGACAAGAAGGCTATTCGACTGACAAAACATACGAACTAGTGCATGCTGAAAAATAGACTTTTCTTTCTAAGTGAAGGGTACGCGGTTGGTTTTGATATTTAAATATGAGACATCCATTTATGTTATCATTTCTTTTAAACAATTTATAATTTATCTAACTTATAAATAGATATATAATTTAATGTTAGCTAGAAGTATTTTAGGAAGACTAAGTCACGTGTTAGAATTAACTAATTTATTTAGTTTTCTTTTTTGTTCAAAGTATTTGGCCTAAATTATATATCTATTTATTAAATAGCTCTTAAATTAAATACATAAAGAGTAATTAACTAATTTATTTGACTCTATTAATAACAAAATTATACGACTCAAAAGGTTAGTTAAAATTGATTAAAAGACAATAAATATGTAAAAAAATATAACTTATGTTTTGTTATGAAATATCCTTATTTTTGGGGAGGGTCAATGGAAAAGAGAATGAATGGAAAAAGAAATGAAAGAGAATGAGTGAAAAAAATAGTTGAAAAAGACATATAATTAATTAAAGGTAAAAATGAAAAAAAAATACATTAAATGATCAGAAAAATCTAAATTATAATTTACAGAAAAAAAAACCTTTTGATGCTTATATTTTGAGCTAAAGGAGTATTACTTATATTAAATACCTAAAGGAGTAATAAATAACCAATGAGGTGAATTATATAAAAATAACTATAAAATCTCTCCTCTAAATGCTATCTAAATAGGGCCTTGTGGAGTGTATGTTTGTAAGCTACCAAAACGAAACTTAGTCAGGTCACAAAAAAAAGAAAAACAAAACAAAACAAAACTTAGTCTGTAAACAAATGAAAGTTGCTGGTTTTTTTTTTTTAAAAAAAATGTACGGATGACATAACCGTAATTAAAGCAATTGGGAGTGTTCTCTGTTCACGTGATGAGACGGGCCAACCTACACCCCACGGCAGCACATAATGCCCGGTTGGCTCAACAATTCAAGACATAACGGAATTTGGACCGATGTGAAAATTCTTAATAAAATAATTTAAAATAAAAAAATCATGAACAAAAATTTAATTATACTCATTCAAAATATATATATATTTGAATTCATCAAATATATAAATTGAACAAATAATTCTATCATGAATAATTATATTTGTCTGAATTATGACTGCTTAATAACTACCCCTTATTTATACATATTAAAAAATCAATTTAGAATTAAAAATAAAATAAAATATTAAAAAACGAAAATCACAAAATTAATCCATCGCATAAGATGTATAAAAAAGCCCATAAAATTAATTAACATCAATATTAAAAATATTTAATCAAAAAAATACACGTATATGTATACGTTAGGCTAGACTAGAAAGAAGGCACGCTGCTCATAGGTCGAGGTACGCCGGTATACCAAGTCGAATCTGGCTATTGAGCTCAATGAACTCCCCTGTATACAGCTTTCAGCATCAGGCTCCGTGATTCTTTCTATCAAAATAACATACGAAATAAAGTTAAACAAACGGGACTGTACAAGTTTGTCATCATTATAATCCCTTCCTACCCACCATGGGATTCCAAGCGGCACATCGATTTTCTCCTCCACAATAAATTATTCCCCCGGTCTTTAATATAGAATCTAATTCTTGAGTTGGTTTTGATCCTAAAGATAAGACCAACTTCTCATATTTATTAATTTTTTCTAAATTATCCCTATAGATATTTCCTTAACTATAATCAAATAGAAAGATGATTATGATATTTTAGGAAAAATGTGTCACTTTTCTTATAATTAACTAACTTACCTAACTTCCTTAATCTAATCAAATTAATTAAATGGATCTTATATTAAGGATCGGAGGAGTAGTAATTTCCCATCACTGTCTTTATAAAAAACCACAAAGCCACTTAGCAAACTAAAAGCATGTAATCTTTCCAGTTACTTGAAATTCTCTAACTCAACCATGATCACTCGAGGCTTAGCATGTTGTTTGGTTCTGGTCTTCACAACATCTTTTAGTGTTACTCCTTCTCATGCAAAGCAGACCCCACCAACTTCAGATATCTTCAGAATCCACCATGTTTGGCACCAAGTTCTGCAATGGGAAAACAAAACACATGAATTCCCCAAACCCCATGATGGTTCACTCACATCTCTCCCAATCGTGCTAGCAGCAATCTTCTGCTTCATAGCTTCCTCTATTTCCAGTGCTGGTGGAATAGGTGGTGGTGCACTTTTCATACCCATTTTAACTATTGTGGCTAAAGAAGACCCCAAAACAGCTTCAAGACTCTCATCCTTCATCGTCGCAGGAGGATCAATCGCAAATGTGCTGTGCAATTTTTGCAAAACAAGTTCCGAGTTCGGAGGCAAGTCATTGATTGATTATGACATTGCACTTTCTTTACAACCATGCTTGCTTCTTGGAGTGAGTGTTGGAGTTATCTGCAACACTGTGTTCCCAAAGTGGTTAGTCACTCTTCTGTTTGCTATTTTTCTTGCCTGGTCAATCAGAAAGACATGTAAAAGAGGGTTGACGTTATGGAAGACTGAATCAGAAAAGATAAGGAGAAATGCTGAAATTGAAGGAAACGGAGATGGGAATTTTGAGGAACCTCACCATCTGGGTAATAAAGAAAATAGCAGATTGAAGCTTCCGTGGCTGAAATTAGGGGTTTTGCTTTTGATTTGGCTTTCTTTCTTCTCTCTCTATTTTCTTCGAGACAACAAAAATGGACAGGTAAGGAATCTTTTCCTCTTCATCTTCTGTGTTTGATTTGATTTGCAGACTAGGATTAGATTCAGAATTATAACCCTGAATATTAACACACAGATATCACTCAACACAATACAATTATCGTACTACAATAAAATTCTAGTGTTTAGGCGCATATTCAAGTGTCACGACATATTTGACATAAAAATTACGTTTTTCACAGTCCCAGAGCTCAAGAATAATTCTAGGCGCAACGCCTGCGCTTCTGCTATTTAATCATGATTCCTATAGACTGCTTCTGTTTCATAATATTATTCACATAGACACATGTGTTTAGTGAAAGGTCAGTAATGCCAAAGATCAAATGAGTGCAGAGTATCATTCGCATGAAGCCTTGTGGTGTGGGATACTGGATTCTCTCATCAGTTCAAGTACCTCTTGCTGTGATTTTGACAGCTTGTGTTGTGTTTAGGGAAAGAAGCCTGCAAGACCAAACTCAATCACAACAGGTCCTTTAAACAGCACCGATTGAAAAGCATTTTTTTCCTAGCAATTAAATGTTTCTCACAACCTCTAATTCAATCAAAACAGAGCTGACTTCAATGGAAATGTTATGCAGGGTCAAGAACAGTGCAGAGATGCACCATTAAAGAAGCTTCTCTTTCCATTGATGGCACTACTAGCAGGGATCTTTGGAGGTGTTTTTGGAATAGGAGGTGGAATGCTAATAAGCCCGCTTCTTCTTCATGTTGGAGTAGCACCTGAGGTTAGTTTATACAAATTTCTCTTAGACTTTGTTAAAATTACATGAAGTTTCCTCCTACTCTCAAAACTTGTGCATACTTGCTAGAAACAAGAAATATACATGGACCTCTACTGGAATATACCAAATCTGCACAAAACTCTCTTCTAATTTTCAAAATCAACACAAACTCTCTAAAAGAAAATTACACAGATCTCCGTTGAGATTTGCTAAAATTACACACGTTCATTCAATTTTCAGAGTAGGTTTACATATATTTTAAAATACAAAGAAAATCAGCGTAAGTTACTCCATTTCAAAGGAGATTTATGTGGTGATTAAAAATACAAAAGAAATTGGAATTGCTTGGGGAAATTTAAAAACAAAAAAGTTTAAATTAATTTTGAAAACAAAGTCTGATTAATTTCAATGGAAAGCAAGCATATTTAATTTAACTAAAATACTACATTTAGTCTTTAAATACAAGAACTAATTAAATATTTAATTTGATCCTAAATATAAGATCTCAATTCATTTTATCTCTCATATTTATCCATTTTTTCCAATTAATTTCTATAGTGATTGTACATATTAATTGGTTCTATCAAAAGGCAATTCCAAAATGTGCTTTAAAAAAGAAAACATTGAATTATTACAAACAAATAACTTAACTAATTTCCTTAATATAGTAAGTTTGAGTAAAACACAAAGAATGAGTCCTCTAAAGATGCCTTTTTTCCCAGTTTTTGGGGGAAAACACAGAAATGAAAAAGAATAGGCATGTTCAGCGATGAAGGCATGTATGGATCTTATCTTAAAGGTTCTCCATCCGCAGAGTTCATTCACGTCCCATGAATTGAGCATACTCAAAATATATTTGCACAGTAAATAAATAAATAAATCTACCTAGCTAATGTTAAATTCAAGGAAGCCAAAGTATTTTACTTTAAAATATGTTTATATCTGAATTAACAAAATCACTTCTGTTTATATCAATAGATAACAGCAGCAACAAGTTCTTTCATGGTTCTATTCTCATCAACAATGTCGGCATTACAGTATGCATTGATAGGCATGGAAGATATAAAGACAGCCTTGATATTAAGCACAGTAAGTTTTGTGGCGTCCCTTGTGGGGGTATTAGCAGTGCAGAAAGCCGTTAGAAAGTACAAAAGGGCATCTTTAATTGTCTTCTCATTAAGTGCAGCCATGGCTCTAGGTATTGTCCTAATGACAAGCTTTGGTGTCATTGACGTTTGGAGGGATTATAAATCTGGAAAATACATGGGGTTCAAACCCCCCTGTAAAAAGAAACAATCTTCTTAATCAGCTCCCATGGTATGCTAGTTGCTATGATTCATGTAAAATAGTAGACAAGAACTATGGTCTGGTCCTAAGAAAAAGCATATTCCTAGGATTGCATACCTGATATGCATCTATAGATAACAGCAGCAAATGTTCGTTCAAGGGTTTGTGCTCATCAACGTCATACCTGATATTTACTTTGAAGCAGCAGCATTTGTCGCCCCTGATAAATGGAGCCGAAGAGGACAGATGGTGTCAAGAACTAAATGACCAAAAAAAAAAAAAAAAGCTCCAAATTATCTAGTTATACAAACCTGATACCATATCAAAAGTAGTTCAATTCAGTAGTTAGTAAAAACTTGTGATGATTATATTAAATCATCTAAAATACTTTTCTTCATCTCTGGTGTTACATAGGCAAAAGCAAGTCTCACGGAGTTGGCATAATGGTTAAACATGTACTTGATTGCCAATGTCGATAAGGAGCTTGCAAAAGAATCTAGTCTGAGTTGACAGAAAAACTGATCCAAGAATATCCTTATCATAAATAAAAAACAAGGCCCACATGTACCAGTTCTCTGCAAACTTAATATGATAGATACCCCATACAGACATAGGAACCAAAGCAATCAAATCTTAAAACTCGAATACCATATCATAAAGTCTATTATCTTTTCCATCCCTAAATTATAACCATTGCCATATTCTTATCCCTTCAGTTTTAACTTTCCTGATAAAATCTCTCTGCCTTTCAAAAATCATCAGATATGTTCTTCAGCCTCATTCTATGAAGGATTAAATGATTTTAATAAAGTGTAGGGACCAATGAATTAAATGGCTTAAACTCAATAAAATGAGTTGGACAAGTTAAACTTAAGCAATTGAATTATAACTACGTCAAAACTACAAGGACTAAATAATTATTTTTCCTAACCACAAAAGCTTTTAAAAATTTCCTCATAGTCTTTCTCTCTCTAATGAAGTAAAGATACTGATAAGCAAGCTTTTACACAAACCACAGCAATATAAAACAATTAAACAATATTCTGCAAATAAAACAACTAAAAAAAATGTGGTTTCCTGTTGAACTTAAGAGGATAACGATATCCATATAAAAATGAAAAATAAAAACAGACTCGAAGAAATGACAATCCAAAAATACATAAATAAATCAAAGAAGGAACATTAGATAACTAACTTCCCTTCAGGTTTGTTGACTCTTCCCAAATGTTTCAGGTCGTTGTAGTTCTAAACTTACGGTCTGTAATCTGTACACATAAGCAAAGTTGTAAGCTTTTCACATCAAGGGAATCTTCTACCTTGTTTTTGAGTTTAAATTACCCCAGAAATAGCCTAGAGTCACACATATTCTCAGCTGAAAGTTTCTTGGAAAAAAAGAACATTCAGGCTTATATTTTAAAAATATATATATACACACATATCTACATTCCACCAGGCAAGGTGCCGCTCATGGTGCTGACCACAACAAATTGGTTCTCTCAGTGGCACCATGTAAATTGACAGGTGGCATCATAGTTTTCTTCAAAGTCAGCCATACAAAGCAGCATGTCAACCCTGGTGGCCACCATTGATAAAACTACTCTGTTATCCCCTGCTTCCAACAATGTTTTCTTCCCCATCATATAAAAGTCAGAGATAAAGCCGCGGTGAGAGCATATGAGAGAAAAACATGACGAATGAGATGAGTCAGCAAAAAATAACATTTAAGATGCCATGTAATATAACAGAGCGTGATGTTGGAGAATATGTTAATTTAGGAAAGTTGAGGGATTCTATGGAAAAAAATTTTCAGGGACCAACAATTATATTTTGGCCTCATTATAATCTTTTAATGGCGCAGTTGTTTACAGGTTGGAAAATGACATTCTTTTCATTCTCTCTATACAAATCTGTTATATCATTGGAATAAACATTTTTCCCTTTTTTTTTACTTCTTAAGTAAGGATATGAGCTTTCATTATTTAAATCCTTTTTCTTTCTATTTTCTATTTTATTTTATTTTTTCATTCCGCATGCCAAACAAACAGTTACATTCTCCTTCAAACAGAAGGGTGTAACTCTCAAACTCAACATCTTATTCTTGAAAGTTGAAACTTCATTTTAATCTAGAGAATAAAGAGCAGCTCAAACTCTTGTATTCTTGATTATAGAGGCATTTATACCATTAAAAGAACCACTTCAATAAAGGCTTGTCTTAGTCTGTGTTTTGATTGATTTCATTATAATTTTAAACAATCACGTTTAGCTGCAGTATGTTTTACAAATTCTATGAAAGTTTGATCTGACAGATAAACAAGAGACACTAACTAAAGAAGTGAAATATTAAGCTGAGACTATAACATTTGAACTTGCATCATTCAACACAAACAGTATCATCACAAAAGCCTTCCACCTGAAATTCCCGTAAGGACTAGTCCAAAAGGACAGCAAGCATATATCTTATAGATTACAAAAGTAACAAACCTAACTACGCAACTGAAACACGAATGGACTGGACAAACCCATCTATCCTTTTCTTGATCTCTTCTGGGTTGGCACCAATGATCTTATCCACCACAGTCCCATCTTTCAAAAGCACAAATGTTGGCATGGCTTTTATCTCCAATTTAGTGGCTACATCCTGACCAAAAGAATTTCAATATGTTTGATTATGTTAAACAAAATGATCTCAAAACCTTTAGATGAGAACATTACCCAAGCATGAGTTATAACATGCCAAGCTAGGTCAACAATTCAATCAGTAAACAAATTTGAGAAGGAAACATTTAAGATGATCAACAAAATATCTATATTTCTTTCTTGGTGACTTTTGGACCCACATTGAAAGGGCTGAGCCGGCAACAAACTATTAGGCTGAGGCATGATGTGTGTGAGTGCAAGAGAGCAACATCGCAGTTAGTTGTATATATTTGGGGAGTGATGGTTAAGGGAGGCTAGGAAATTAGTGAGCGTTATTTGAGAGAGGCCTGCTCTCTCAAATACCAGGAGGAGCGTGTCCTGCGTGTTTATTTTAAGAATTGTTGCTTTTCTTGCTTAGACTCACACTCTGGCAAGGTTATTGTGAATTTTAATACTTGAACCTGGGTTCCATCAGACACACACCACTAATTCAATTATTTAAACATACGTGAGAGTGAAAAATATGCTGATTAGCAGAAAGAACATCTATAACACACAGTATCCATAACACTATCATACATACACAGAGAAAGAGAGTCGGCGCATTATAAACATGGATCCTGATATATGTTTAGCTTCAGGCATGTAATCAGCAGGTATGCATCCACATACTCTATTTGTATCCAGAAGCATCGAGAAATGGCTCAAAAGCGTTATTACTAAAAACTGAATGGATTACCTTGACTTCATCAACATCAACAGTCAGAAAAAGAGCATCTTGATAGCCTGAAGACATTTCTTCAAAAAAAGGATTCATAGCCACCGACGGCATGCACCATGAAGCAGTGAAGTGCACAATAACCTACAATCGATACCAAAGAAATACAATATTAAATGAATCATCTACCAAGGAGTGCCACTAAAAAGCACCATGACATCCAAGTTAACGGAAACGCGTGTTTCAAAAAAGATACGAAAAGGCATGAAACAGCCATAAGACCATCTCCAGAATCATTTTATAACAGGGTTGTGAATCATCTAAAAGAACAAACATTTAAAATACACAATTTATAGACGAAAATCAACCGCAGAACCGAGCACTATAGAAGCAAAATTTTAAAACGCATGACAAACCCAGGATCCAAATTCACGCATACAAGTGTAGGCGTCAAGAAGTAATTCAGACAGTATTTGAAAACCAAATAAAATTTTAATTCCTGTTTATAAAGCCATTCCGTAACCCAATAAAATTTTGATCGCTTATAAATGAATATAGTAATTAGCTAATCTCAGCGGATAAACACGTTTTCTGAACAGGAATTCTTCACTTTGAAATTGAGAAAAGGAAAAGATGTATAGTGTTGACTCGAATCGAATGCTGAGCACACTTAATAACTCAGCTTAAAGAACAAGAACATTATAAAGGCCCAATTGACAGTCTGAAATGGTTCACTTACAGGGCAATTCTGATTAGTGGCCTGAGCGACATAGAACTCCCAAGATTGCGGAGAATCAATCACCACAACCCTTGATTTCTGTGGCTCTTGTACTTCCATTTCTTGTTCCTGCTTCAACTTCAAGTCCTCCCTGAGGATTTCCCTCGATCTCCAAGGCTTGTTGTTGTTTCCCCGAATAAAGTATTTGGCTTGATTAAATAAACCTGATTTAGACGCCGTGGACCCATTATTGATTAATAATTTAATCTTCTTCCCCTGATAAGACGACCCACTAACTCAGCAGGAGACCTGACGAAGAAGATAAGAATATCGTGCTCATTCTATATTCAAAGCATAATTAAAAACTACCGCATCTTCTACGGTTAAAAATGACAAATTATCTAAAGAGTAAACATGACATGATGATGAATTCCAGAATGGACGAATCACCGAAAGAATCCAAGAGATAACAAAGAAATGCTCAATAATTTCGTGGTTTGATGGGCGCCCACAGCTCAGTCTGGAAGATTCTCAAGCCCAAGTTGGATAAGACCAATAAAAACAGATATTTTATTCATCAAGAAAGATTCTTAATAATAAAAATGGAAGTTGGATAAGAATAATATCCGTTGGTAAATTTACCTGGCGCCAACTCAAATACATACGACCCATGTAAGATCGGCTTTCACGGTCAATAGTCTGAGGATTCGTTTTAATCAAAAATTTGAGTGCTTAAGCAGGCATCGTTATATTAAATTTAAATCAAGGGAAAATTTCACTGTAGGACCGCAGAAGACAATTAATCTCAAAAAGCCCCCAAAACTTTCTGAAACCTCACTGCAGGACCAATGGGCCAATCTGATATTAATTCCACAAACGAAATGACGCCACTACCCTTAGCATCAGGTGAACCAGTCCACATGTGAACGGACTGATTCCATGTGTGAATATAGTATTTCTTCTGCAAATTGGCTAGTTCCCCTTGCAAATGCGATCTCCCGCACTTGTTCCCTCACGGACACATGCTTCAGGTGAATCAGTCCACATGTGAACGGACTGATTCCACGTGTGAATATATGTATTTATTCTACAAATTGGCTAGTTCCCCTTGCAAATACGCTCTCCCGCACTTGTTCCCTCACGGACGCATGCATCAGGTGAACCAGTCCACATGTGAACGGACTGATTCCATGTGTGAATATATGTATTTCTTCTGCAAATTGGCTAGTTCCCCTTGCAAATGCGATCTCCCGCACTTGTTCCCTCACGGACACATGCTTCAGGTGAATCAGTCCACATGTGAACGGACTGATTCCACGTGTGAATATATGTATTTATTCTACAAATTGGCTAGTTCCCCTTGCAAATACGCTCTCCCGCACTTGTTCCCTCACGGACGCATGCATCAGGTAAACCAGTCCACATGTGAACGGACTGATTCCATGTGTGAATATATGTATTCTTCTGCAAATTGGCTAGTTCCCCTTACAAATGCGATCTCCCGCACTTTTTCCCTCACGGACATATGCTTCAGGTAAACCAGTCCACATGTGAACACTGATTCCACGTGTGAATATATATATTTATTCTGCAAATTGGCTAGTTCACTTTGCAAATGCGCTCTCCCGCACTTGTTCCCTCACGGACTCATGCATCAGGTGAACCAGTCCACATGTGAATGGACTGATTCCACGTGTGAATATATGTATTTATTCTGTAAATTGGCTAGTTCGTCTTGTAAATGCGCTCTCCCGCACTTGTTCCCTCAAGGAAATAAGTTTCTACTAGGGCAGTGGCGTCATTTCGTTTGTGGAATTAATATCAGATTGGTCCCTTGGTCTTGCAGTGAGGTTTCAGAAAGTTTTGGGGGCTCTTTAAGATTAATTGTCTTCTGCGGTCCTACAGTGAAATTTTCCCTTAAATCAATGTAAAATACAAAATTTGTTATAAAATTATATTATCAACAGCTCAAAAGGGGCAAATTATTTCGAGTTCCATGCAATTCTTTATTAGAAAAATTAGTAAAAAATCCCTATTTAAAATTTTAATTGACCATAAACACAGCGGATGATATATTATATTTACGAATCATACATATACTTGTACAATTTTAGGTCCTTCTACTTAATTAAAATTTCAAACAGGGATTTTTTTTTATTAATTTTCTCTTCTTTATTTTTATTTACACATTTCATTAGGCTGTATATAGCTTTTATTTCTTTCGATATTTCATTTCGACGTTCGAAAGTTACAATTTAAAAAAAGTGGTCACTTTAGCTTATGCCATCAAAAAAAAAATTCTAAGTTATCTAAGCACCCACCAACAGTTTACTCAGCCAAAAGGAGGTGTATGTGGCTTAAATTAAATTCATACTTTAATTATTTAACACAGCCCAAATAACCTCATTAATTATGTCAATGCTAAATGATAGTAGTACAGATCACAACCGGAGGCTAAAGCCAAGCCTCCACAAATCAAATACACACTGCTAGAGATTTCCTACCCTAGAATTTTATGACCTTCATTCACAACACAAGGAACAAATATATTGCTCTTCTTTCTCCCTTTTTTTTTTTTTTTTTGGTTTTTGCCCTCTACAATAGTAAAGTGTACAAATCTCCCTATCAAATTAAGTATAACAAGTCAAATTTCCCCCAAAGAACTTTTTTTTTTTTTTTTGGGTCTGCTATGTTGGTGGGACCCATCACAACGTTGCTCTCTTCTTCGATCATCAATCTTCACCCATAGCTTAGCCGAGAATCAAAAGACTTGGCTGATGTTTGACGCCTTGGAATACCAATTTCACAGGCATTGACTCTGGCAGCAAAGCGAAGAGAGCAAAGGGACTCTCCAGAAGAAGAAGCATCAGGTGAGACATTTACAAACATCAATGTTTTTGAATCTCCCCCAAGACATGGCTGCACAATTCATATAACAGAACAGAGTTCAATATAATGTATGAGAGCATCATCACAGGAAGGAACAAAGAAATGCAAACATAGGGCTCAGGGGATAAACAGTAATTTCCATTAAAAACCCTCAAGACAATTTCGTGTTTGGGATCGCATTAGGTAGCCTCCAAAGTCAATTAGGACCCAAAAAAAACCGGTTACATGTAAAAATAATATTTGGCATGGCTTCAAGAACAACTGATTTTTTGCTCAAAAGTCACCTTAAAGTTGAAGCAATTTTTTCTAACTTTTAGCTTTTGGTTTTTCCTCATATTTGAACCTTCTAAAACTAACTTTTTAATATATCATTCAAAAAAGTTATTGTGAAACTAATTATTTTATCAAAGTTCATTCAAACATAAATTTAGATCATGAATATCATCATCAGTTTGTCTATAAATATTGTAGGAAGCGCACTATTTAAATCATGAATACTTATGTTTCCTTTTCTTTTTTTTTTTCCCCTTCTTCCTTTTTATTTTTTTGGTTGCCTCAATGTTTACTTCAAATTTATCATTAGATTAAAAACAAAATCCTTCCTGTCCTCCCTGCTATGCTTTTTTCCAAAAGAAAATATAAATTTAAGCTTAGCAATATACATATGCTGGTGGTAGTTAATTGCCTGTCTCATTTAGGCGTTGAGTAACCTTATTAATTCTGTTTAAACCAACAAAATCAACCATTCAAACACAAGTCACTACTAAATCAATATGTGAATGTCTTGATTAAACTAGATTAATCAACAAGAGATCAAACAACCCATTGGAAAACTAATTAAATATCAAACATCGAATAAAACGGTGTAATTATAATTAATGCAATGCAAGAAGATAAATTGGAATTTCATATTTTAACGTACCTGGAGAAGGTATGTCAATTTTGAATTCCTGAAAGGAACATGCTCTTCTTTCTTGGCCAAAGCAAATATGACATCGCTCAAAGATGATAAACTTTTGTTGATAGCCTGAACAAAATGGCAAACTCATTTAAGAAGATAGTGTTATTCAGCATAAGCCAGCTCAAGTTCAGGGTATGCAAGCAAAACAAACCTGGGTTTCCTTAAGTCGGTCCCCAGTGGCCCCACTCCTGGACAGTCTTTCACTTCCAGCCAAATCAATCAAATTTAAGACACCTTGCACTTGTTGTTCAGTATTCTACAAAGGGAGGACATCAAAGCATCCAGTTAGACACACACACAGAGAGAGAGAGAGAGAGCAATAGCATTTAAATCGAAATGCAATACATTATGAAAGTTCGTGCATACCTCATTAAATCCACATATCCGCAGAGTAAAGACAAAATGGCTTCTTGATGACTGTTCATTCATTTGGGTTCTTCCTACCGACCTAAAACAGCACAGGCGAATCTCATGCCATTAATGCAGAGAACAATAGTTAAATATTAAGGGATAAAGTCTATCTTAATCAATAAAAACTATGTTACTGAAAAAGAAACTTCCAAGTAAAAAAAAACCTTGATTGTTCAATATTAGCTCAATAATTCAAAAATATATATATACTCCTCTCCTCCATCCTTAATATAGGACCCAATTGTTGAGTTGGTTTTGGCCCTAAATATAAGACCCATTTCTCATATTTATCAATTTTCTCTAAATTACCCCTATAGATACTCCCTCAACCATAATTAAGTAGAAGAGGAAGATGAGGTATTAAGAAAGATAATTATGGTATTTTAAGAAAAACATGTCACATTTTTTATAATTAACTAACTTACCTAACTTTTTTAATCTAATCAAATTAGTTAAATGGGTCTTATATTAAGGACCGGAGGAGTATATATATATAAAATAAAACCTTCATCTGAAGTCCAAATGGAAAAGAACGTGCATTTCAATAGTTCATTGATCCATAAAGTTTATACAACCTTAACTTCAACATGCAAAAAAAGATAAAAAGGAATAGGAGGACCTGGAAATTCTAGTATTCTGCAATATAAGCCAAATGGTTTAATATAATCTTTAGTCCCTCAAGTTTGCTCTCATTTTGATTTTGGTCCCTCAAGTTTCACACCATAGGTTTTGGTTTCTAAAAAGGCAAAATAGTCTAGGTTTTTACTGTATTATAGGGATTAGGGACCAATATTTTAAATAAAAAGAATTTAAAAGACCAAAACAAAACTTATAATTTGAAACCTAAGGGATCAAAACCAAAGTAAGAACAAACTCAAGGATTAAAAAGTATATTAACGCCAAATTATACCTGCACTGCGCAGCCTGTTGAAGAAGAGATGAAATCTCATTTACACTACGAACGTCCACAATAGTGAGGTCAGAAACATGCGTGTTTCCGTTGGCATCATGTTTAATAGTGTATTGTTGCTTCCCAGGAACACCATTCTCAGTTCGTGTCTGATCAATGCCACTGGACCGATTTGATGCCAACAAATCCCGAATAGTCTCATTATATATTTCCAGTATTGAAGCCTAAATATTTAACAAAATCACGTCTCAATTTCAGTTTGTAGATGTAGCCACATGATAATCAAAATTAAAATATGCTGACCTGCATTTTGTAGCTCCACCCCTGATCTTTGAGGCTTGACTAGTCTGGAAAATCTGTTCTAGAGAACGTGGTATCAATCCTTTCAAATCTGGGGTATCAGGCCTGCCCATCATTGTATAGGTCTTGCCAGAACCTGTCTGACCATATGCAAATATGCATACCTAACATAACAAGCCCAAGTCTCTATGTCAAATCACATCTAGTCTAGTTCACAGAAACACATCGAATGCAAGAGAAAGAAGATAATGAAAAGCATACTAAAGGAATCAATAATTTCTAATTATGTATATAGATCCACAGATCCAACTTGAATGCATTGCTCAAGGCCACATAAACATCAAGAATAGATATCTTTCAAAAGTACTCAACTATAGCTATAATGCCTCTGAAAAATCCGAGTGAGCTGAACATCAAGCAAAAGTCCGTCTTAAGTCATAAAATTTAACTTAGAAAATTGATGTTAGAACTACAGCTTTTAATTCTGAACTAATGAGGCCAAATAGTACGCAAAAGTAAGATGAAGTAGTCAGCTGAAAGACGAAGTAGTCAGCTGAAAGACGGGCAGCCAAATAAATAAACATACTATTCTAAAGCGCTAAATTTAAAATCACTTTCCCATTAAAATACAAATTCATAAATTAAATGAAACTTTATAGATCCATTTGTCTTTAGAGCCAATGGAAAGAAACCTTGATTCATCAATCTTACAATTGAGTATTTCCAAATTGTTATAAACTTTCTAATTTATACAATCCCATAGCAAAAGAAGTTAAAATCACCTTGTAGCCATCAAGCGCACTTTGTACCAATTGCGATATTTCGATGAAACATCCTGCTGAGAAGCCTCGTGATTGAAGACCTTATCAAATGTAAAAGGATATTTTTGCCCTGTTGATCATCAAAGAATGAATTTTCTTTTTCTTTTTTTTTTTTAAATTCTAACGTTATAGTTCAAGAAAGCTTATGCACTACATAAAACTCAAAGACTAACAGTATCATATAAGGAGTTAAAAAGTAAGCACTTATACCGCTTTGTACCAATTCAATTCCTCGGCCAAGAGCTTCTGTTGATGTAGGATAAGAAACAACCATGTCTGTCCCAACACCATCATCTGGTAGCAAAGGTCGCACTCGGCAAAACACGCGAATGTTCCCTTTAAGCTCCTAATATTGGGTGCAACTAAATTATTATTTACTAATAAGAAAAAAAAACTTTTTCCTATATATCAGAGAAAAAGAGTATTACAAGGATAGTGTTGTGTAATTTTTTCCTTAATTTCTCTCCCTCAATCACTTGGAATTCTTTATCAGCTAGACGATCTTGTAGTTCATGTATAAGTCTTTTCTGCTCCTCAAAACTTGTTCTTGTTTCTGAAACAGATAAGTCGGCCATCTGACAGAAGAGTAATAAATACAATGAGCACTACATGCATAAATAGCCTAAAACCATTCATTACTTGGGGAGACATCAGACATAACAATGTCAAGCAACTGTTTCAGGGGAAAAAAAAAAAAAAACTAATTTCCTTGCCTTTAATTTCTCCATTTTAGCAGCAAGCTGTTGTTGCAGTATATTTATTTGCTCTCTTTGAGAAGAACATGTCTCCTGTAAAAGAAATCCCACAATCTTGAAATCTAACGAGGATGGGACTGCACATTAAATATACAGAGCAAAAGGTCATAATGTCAAAAGCATTTAAGCGTAGAGGCAAAGCAAACAAACCTCGAGAGCATTTATTTTAATTGTCAGGTTATCCAATTGTGCGCATGAATTCCCTGTAAATTCTTTGTAGTATGCTACTTCATCAGTTAAAGCCTTTACTTGTCCCAATTGCCGGTCACGATCATCTCTAATTTGTTTCAATTCTTCACGAAGACAATTCAGCTCCTGTACTAGCACATCTTTTTGCTTTGTAGCCTCTTCCATTGAAGCCTAAGAAACAAAGATAGAGAAAGGAGAAAAACAACAGAAGAGAATATTAAGACATTTACAGTGAGGAGTAAGATAAGGAATTTATAATAATAGCATAATAGCATCTAGCTTATGTCCCCAAAGCTCCACTCTCCTGAACCGCCTATAATAGCATGTAAACTTGTTAATAAATAAGGTGGAAATCAAGTGCCTTGCACAAAGGATGTTGCCAATAATCAACAAAAGGACTGCAAGGCTAGCTAACAATGCAAAGCTCTAGTGGTACTGCACTCTATCACACCCAAGACTAAAAATTCCAATGTCTCCACAGCGCATATCACTGTTACCTTATTTTCCACATAAAATGGAAAAATCTGTGAAATTAAAACTCTTAGTTGACAAAGCATTACAAAGAAAACACTCAGCATCCTAAGAGAAAACATATCTAGTAAAAAGACTTACTTTAACAGATGCCAACTGATCCTGCAATGCCTTGTTGTGACCTCTTACATTGCTTAGGTTTTCAACAATGGTCGCTTCTCCATTTCCAGTCTTTTATGTGATTCATTGGTTGATTCAAGATCTGACTGGAGGCGACTGTTATAATGTTGTAGACTCATATTACTCTTGAGAACGCTTGTACAAGTCCTCGTTTGAATTTGCCTGCAAAACTCAGCAATTTCAGAAACAGAAACAAGGAAGCAATATAGCTGTAACGTGATCATGCTAGAGTCGATGATAGAATATACCAGGGCAGGAATATTTTTTGGGTATAAAATCATGGTAACATCTAATGTTCAACAGGTAAATGTTTCTTGCTGAGATAATTATTTATGATTTTGCAGTACCTTCCGCTCAAGAACTAATTTCTCTTGCCGAACTTTCTCAAGCTCAGTTGAAAGGGAATCTTGCACCTTTTCAGCCGCACTTCTGGCTTCCTTTTCTCTTCTATGACATTCAATTGCTTCCTGATCATCATACAACAACGGATCATCAGGAAAAAGGAAACTTTAAGGATCATTCAGTCACGGTGTTGTATGGCTAGCAATCTTACCATCTTACACGACTCTTCCTTTGCAATTTTCTCTCCAAAGAAGAATTTGTCTGTCGCAAATCTGATATTGTCTCATTCAACTCCTCAATCTTATTTTTCATTTGAGTCTCTGAGAAAGTATGGATGTATGATAATTACTTCAGTGTTCCATCAAGAGAAATGTTAAATTATGAGTTGCAATAAAAAACTTAAGCAGGAAATTCTTTGAAAATTTTCTTTTGTGAAAACATAGTGCATTGTCTAGGTAGCAAATAAATTTTCAGGACTTAAACAATGTCGACATACAACTCAATTCCCAACAAACAAGGCAAAAGTGCGTATTTTTCTAATACTCTTCACTTCAGGTTATTGAAAAGAATGTGTGACAAAAATTGCAGCAACAATATATATATACTGGGCAGTTTACTTGTCACAAAGCTTGATATCCAAAAGAAAATGAAAAATGAATCCTTCCATCGTAGCAAAGTAAGCAAGCATATGAGCAAAGGTTTCAACACTAGAAACAACCTCAATTCTAGCCAACACAGTTAAATTACGAGTTGGAGAGAAACTTACCAGTATCAGTGCACTTCTTCTCTCAGCAGATTCAATTGCAGACTGAAGATCTTCCTTTTCTTTTTGTAAGTACTTTGCACAC
Organism: Neltuma alba; assembly: GCF_004799145.2. Classification (NCBI taxonomy): domain Eukaryota; kingdom Viridiplantae; phylum Streptophyta; class Magnoliopsida; order Fabales; family Fabaceae; genus Neltuma; species Neltuma alba. The sequence goes on from NW_021637699.1 coordinate 114,336, forward strand.
TGCTTAAACCTCTTAATAAGATCTGCCATATGCTCCATTTTTTTCTGCAAAATAAGTGGGAAACTATGAAATAAACACAAAGGAAGACCCAAACGCTAACAAAATTGAAATCATCGATTAGATGGGGAACGATCTGGATAAAGATTCCATGAGATAAAGAAACCTTATTATCATATGGTTTTCCCTTTATCGGCTTCTCGTTCAATAAGGCCTCCACGTTTTCTTTGGTGTACTCGACAGTGCTACACTCTGAACCATCGGCACCGCCAACATCATTTGCTGTATTAGTTTCAGGCCCTTTGTTCACTACTGAGGTAAATGGCCTCCTTCCCCTGCCGGTGGTTCCCAGTCTTTCCATCCTTTCTGCTCCAATCCTCCGACGTTTGTCAAGGGGGTTTTCTTCAGCAGCTGCCTTTTTCTAATCCAACGCAAAATAAATAAAAGAAATACTTATGCCCCATTTCCTACTCTTGTTCTAATTCTAATTCTAATGCAGAAAACATAAAGTGCAAAAAGTTCTCTAGTAACATTAGAAACAAACAAGATTTGGAAGATATTTGCTGCAGTCGAAACACATACAGAGGGGGAATCATCCGGTAGCATAATTTCGATTTTCAAAGGAAATACTCCATTTTTATGTAAAACTAAGATGGAAGAAAACGCACAATCTATTTATCGTAACCCCTCCGTCAATTTAAAAATCAGACAGCATAACCAAACTTTATTGCAAGAAAAACGAGACAAAAAGTTTTTTCATTTCACATGTTTCTTCCCACAAAATCTTTCACGCCCCAGCAAACCCATTAATTCATAATGATAAGGAAAGGCTCACATTTAAGGGGCTCTGCGGCGGCCTGTTCTGGTTCCTAGAAGCCATATCTGGCTTCGCAAAATGGCGATTTCCGCAGAATCTCTTCGAATCGTGCCTGATTTGGAGGGATTCTAGGGTTCTTCACAGTTCACGCAGACAAAGAGAGAGCAAGAGAAAGAAGCTAAGGAGCAGCCGTGAGGAATGGAGAGCGTGAAATTTGAATTTGGATGCGCCTCTGATATGAGACTGAAAGTGGAGCCGGAATATTTTAAAAATAAATAATAAATAAAAGCGGTTCAGTATAGCGCCCCGGTTCAAATTTGAAAGCAACGGGTCATCTCTATTATTTGAGTTACATATTAAGTTAAATTAAAGTAAGTTCCATTTACAGTACAGTGCCACAAAATTCAAAATCATAATGGGGTGCTTATTGACAAAATAAAATCTCTGTGCATTATTAGCTTGGTTTAACGTTGGAGTTGGTCAAATTAGTTCTCAGATGTCGTGAATATATAATGAATTATTTTTATCGGGTAAATTTAAATTGGTTTAACAAGTAAGTAATTTAGTAATCTGAGCTTGCTGCATTTTTTTTTGGGTCAATGCATAAGAAAATTTTTTTCTGCATATATGTCGATCCGTTTAAAAGTAAATACATGTATTTGATTTAAAATACGCTGGGAGCTTTATGGTCTATGTTAGTTATAATTACATTGGCGGAAAAAAAAAGTCAGTTATAATTACATACATCATCACCATAATTTCAATTTAATTTTTTTCTTAGTTTAATAAAATATTGGGATTGGATGGCAAAAAAAAAAATCATTGGGATTGAATTTTTATATTTCAATTTTTTCTTATTTAGGTCATTGTAGTTAAATTTTCGTTTGGAAGTAAAAACTGTTAGGATTATGTAGTCTCTACTTTATTTCAAGATGATAATATTATTTAATGTACTGTTCAACGTTAAATATAGGTATTTCTTCTAACATGATTTTAAACATTGATTCACCACATTATAAAATATTAATCCATTCTACTAAACCTTGTTGGTCAAAAAATCTTTTAAGTCGTAGGGTCTCTTGTAAAAAAAAGAAAAAATTCTTAGAGATGAGTTTTTTTTGTGAAAATTAGTTTATTTTTGTTAGTTTTAAAGAAAGAAAGTTAACACACGTTGGTAATATAAAAGTTATAAAGCAATCAAAAATATTGCCCAATCTAGATTCTTACTTAATGCGTTGGTAACTTGTTGAAAACATTGCCACTCTTTTCCTTTTTTAACGTGGTATCCATGCATGTTTCAAAATCCATTACTCTTGAAAAGTCCTAATGCATTAACTATGTCATTTAACATGCTCACCGTTTCTTTGCAACTTCTTTCTTTCAGTTGAGCCTCCATCCAATGTACCAAGTCTTCTGCATGGCTAGTTTCTTTTTTTTTCTTTTTTTTTTTTTTGCTGACAAATAAGTTTAGTTGAGTTGGATCTCAAGGATTTATTAGAGACAAGGCATGCAGTTTAAAAAGTGTTTAACTTGGATGCCATTGAGTTAGGAAGCGCAATGGCTCTCGTGCTCTCTAGTAAGACAACTTCTCGAGCTGGCTCCTCAAGCAAAGTAAGAAGATTTATTAGCGAGAAGCTCCAAAAAGATTAAAAAGGGTGAGACTAGCAGTGCTACGGAGAACTTGCTAGAAGGCTATTGGCTAAAGTTAGGGTCTAAACCTGCTGCGGCAAGTAATGTAAACAAGGAACTTCCTTTGCTA